>NC_081772.1:7548685-7668685 GCF_963082965.1 Carassius carassius
AAAAGAAGAGACATTTCCATTGTACTGGCAAGGAAGTGCTATAGATCTGTTCGTTCATCTTTGGACGCTGAGGGAAAACCAGTCTTTTTAAACATGAGTTTAGTAATATACACTACAGGTTTGTCATTCATCATAATAAACCTCTAATAGTGTAGACCTAAAGGCTAAATGAGCTGTAAAACTGTTAATAATGTTCCATAGGCATAGGTTACAGTACAGTATGGTCATTAAAAATGCATGCCAATGGCCTTATAGGTTAAGAACCTGTCAGTCATGAATGCATTAGATCAAAACTTAAAAATCATTATCATTTAAATAATGTTTAAAGGTTATGAGATGCTTGTAATAGCATTACAACACCCTGTTTGGCATCTGTAGACTCCATTGCAACAGTTTTAATGCTTGCATCAGAATGTGAAGTTTCCACTGATTGCATTTGTTGCCAAGGGCTGTAACTATGTTGGTTCATATTCAGGCAGGGCAAAGTGCACTTGCATTAAATGGTGAAAGTCAGTTTATGATGCTAGGAATCTGGATATTTAAAAAGGCATTTTAAATAGATATTTTAGGTTCGATTTAATAAATGCTTAGTTTTATTACCCATTCAAAAGATGTACAATTTTTACAGTTTGAAAATATTAAGTCTTATTAAGTTTGTCAAGTTCCATATTATGTATACTGGACACTGATCATTTAGTTCCTGTATCTAGTTGAATAGTTTTGATCAGAATGAATGACTCAGTTTCGTTTCATTGCACTGGTTGGGAACCAAATGTGAACAAAGAGTGTTCAATTCTCGGCGATGGTGATACAGTGTTTTATGTTTAGGTTTTCAGGTGAAAGAGGTAGAAGTTATCCATGAGTAATTTCTGAGAGTTCATTATCACATTTCTGACATCAGTCCACATCAGCAATGATTAAGCAATGACCAGCAACTTGAACATGATTGCCCCATGTGTTTTTTTTACTTTAAGGGATCTGTGCAAACAAAATGACACAAATAAAAAAGCCAAAAGCGACTGTTTTTATTGCAGATCATAGAAAGAGTGAAGTAAAGCAATGATAGCAACCAATGAAAGATTACAAAGCTTTTTATTAACTTAGATGAATTCAGAATTCTAAAAAGGGAGTTACCAAAACTCAGGTGCCACCACAGATAAGAGTTCTCTAGCAGCTTTGTTCTTTCCAAGGAATTTCAGGAGGCTTTTACGATTACCATCTTCTGATGCAATTCCAACTTTGAAATAGTTCCAAAACAATAATAATATTTTCCTTGCATGAAATCCACCCACCTTCAAAAATAAACATTTAAACCCTCAGAAAATGCTGAATCATTGTTCTCTGGCAGGATGAACTCAATCAACCTCAGTGTAACAATTGGCATGTCTCTCAGGTTATACATGTGCAGACTTGCCCTACCACACATTTCTCAAAACAACCGTAACTGGTGCTGCCTTTTTAGCACATCAAGTACACTTTAAAAAGTAGCCTAACAATATGTATGTGTTGCCTCATCCGATGTAATCACATCGATTCAATTTTATTCATATATTTATTATAAAACCAGCACAGAATGACTCAATCATAGATGGTATAGTTTTTTTGTTTTTATTAACAAAGTATCAAAAACAAACAAGAGAAAGTCAAAATGAAGCCATACATATTTCATATAAATTTGTAATTGAATTTTACAGGCTATTATCTTCTCAATCATGACTTTTGGTATCAATTGCAGTTGAACACTTTGACATGGACACCAATAACGTGATAAATATGGATTTAACTACAAATAGAAAGTATGTTTTCAATACACATTTAATGTCAGTAGTACCATATTTTGTGGTATGTCTGTTTAAACAAACATTCATACACACACACACACACACACACAAAAGGAAAAAAGCTACCTGACACCTGCATCACTTAACCTTTCAGTACACGACAGAACATACATTTAAACAATGCAACTACGCATAAATTTAAACATGAGGGAGAAGTATATGAAAAGATTAGGTGTTTTCCTCGGTTTCATATAAATGGAGTGATTTTAATACTCTAGTACACATTTCTGAAATAATAGGAAATGCAGTCACAGGGGCTGATCAGATGTCTTGCAGTATGTGTTTCTTCACTGACAACAATACGTGACACTAAAATTGCATGACACATGATCTAGGCACATAGCCAGACAATTAATAAGAGCTTTACTTCAAGTTTTTTTTTCTTTAGGATAAGCCCAGCTAACAAAAATATGTTCTATGTAGATTTTGCTAACATTCCCATTAAGTTATTTCTGAATCTTCTCTGAAAGTTTAAAACGTCCCACTTTTTTTTTTTCTGGGTTATGCGAATGTTAGAGAAAACATTAAGGGGATGCTCCATTTAAACCGTTTGCAAACATTATGGGAACATTACTTCTGAATGTTATGCAACCAACTAAAACGTTTCAGAAAAGGATATTTCAAGATGGTTTTGAGAAAATTTTTTAAGACCACATAACTTTGAATGAACATTCTATTAATGTTACTGGAGATCCACTCTTATTTTTCACAAAACCTTGTTAGAACATTAGGCAAGTTCTGAGAATATTTCCTGTTAGCTGGGAGTGTAGAGGTTTGTGCATCTAGACAATAAAACACACAGCTACAGTATATGAAAAATGCAACATCAGAAAATAAGTATGTCCTTGCTAATAGCACAAAAACACTCTTTTTTTATAGTGGGCTGACAAATGCAGATCTTCCTGCTCACAGCATTGCAACAACAACATAGTCAGACGGTTGAGGTGACAGCGAACAGGCTTTACGTGACAAAAGGTAGAAACTTCCTTGTAGTGTGCAGGACACCTCATTATCTCAAAGTCCATTATGCGTCGACTTCCCTGTTATGTTATCAGTCTATTTAATAAGAGTTTCCTGCAATATATATATATAGACCAAGTCCTGAGAGATTAGTAGCAGCTTGAAATACTTCATGTGGCATGTTATGTGGACAACTAGCAAGGCAGAGGCCACAGATAAATATGTAACTAAACAATTTTGTCACCCTGTATGTCTTGCCAATAAATGAAAATATACACGCAAATTACTACATTTGTTTAGTCTCACTAGAATAGTACTTGCTGTCAAACACACCACCAGGGTTTCATTTAACCAACAAGCTGATAAATAAATGAAATCATGTTGTTCTAGGATCAACATGACATCAGACTTTGGTGCATATAAAAAGCATAACATGTTGAACATACATACAATTACAAACACATTTAAATAAAAGGAAAAACGCATCAAATGTCCTTCTAGTGCTTTAACAGTGTCTTTCAGTGTATATCAGATCGACCTCAACTGGCAGCATGGCAGACGCCCCGTGTTTAGTCCTTTATAACGTGGGTGAACCTTCCAGCTTTCCTTGGCAAGGACTGCCAAACCATTAGCTTCTTGCCTGTACAGTTTGTGATTTAGAGATGTCCACAGCTAGTTGGTATTGAGATGTGTGTTGGTCCACTTGTGGTTAGATTCAGACCCTGCAGGGTGGTCTCTTTGATTTGCTGGATGAAGAGCTTCCTCTCGTCTTCAGGGGTCTGGCCGTTCTGAGCTCGGACGATACAGGTGGGCCTATGCAGGTTGAGCATGTAAACTAGCTGCTGCTTTTGGTTCTTCAGCTCCTCAATCTGGGCTTTCAACTCAGCATTGATGGACTCCAACTTCTCTGACTCCTGAATTAAAAAATAGAAGCCATTTATAGAACATACATGAGTGGAAAATTCAAGAAATAATATTTTAGAAATATTTAAAAAAAAATAATATGTAAAAAAATAAAACAATAATAATATTACATCTATATTCTAAATATATATATATACACACACACGGTATATAAATAATATAAAAAAATACAAAGTTTTAAATTAAACTTGAATATAATAAAGACAAAAAAACAAAGAATACCATTTGTAAATTGTCTGTTGTCTCCTTTTTCTTGTTTCTGCATTTCGCTGCTGCAATTTTGTTTCTTTCTCTCCTTCTTTTTCTCCTTTCATTCTCCTCTGGAATGGTCTGAAAGGACAAAATTGATCACATGCGTTCAAACATACCTATAGAGTGTAATACATACTGTATTTTATGAAAGCAAAACGGCCTAATGATTCTGAATTAGCTCCACAAGTGGATGAACAAGTGAATTGTGCAAGCATGGCTTTTCTACATGCATGTTACTCAATATAACTAATGTGAAATACGAGAAATAACATTTGATTAAATGTTCTAGCTGTAAATGAGTCTTTCTTACCTCACGCTTCATTACAGGTGGTTCAGTAGGGTGATCTGTGTTCATACACGCTCGGTCAGGGGTCAGGGTGCTCATGCCGTTGGACAGGCGTTTGTTCTGAATGGCGTTGCGCAGCTCCTCTTTCACTAATGGAGTGAAGCTGGTGAAGTCGTCCAGCGTGAGAGAGCCAGGTGGGGAGAGGCAAGGTACCAAAGCAGTCGCACTGATCTCCGAGGGACCCAAACCAGGATGCTGGAGCATCATTCCGATATCTAAAACATTTGAAGCTAGATTTAAAACATGGTCTTAATAAGAAAACTTTCTGTAGTCAGATACAAACTCTACCACCTTCTCAAAAAATTATTAGACTACTGACTAAACTGTAAAAAGTTAGTAATGTGATAAGAATGGTAAATGTAAATGTATTTCAGAAATAAAAAGTATGAATTTATATAAATATATGCATATGTTTATTATTTATTATAAACTATTTATATTTTTATTCACAATTTATGGAGAAAATATTATATTTAACAAGGCAATAAATATATTGCTTAAATAGGTTAAAATTACAGAAAGTAAATCCCTTTTTATAGTATCATTTTAACGTTTAATGTATGCTAGAAAGTAAGTTTTTATGAGCTTAAAGATTAAAGTCATTTGGCCTTCAATAGTACCACGTATTATTCTCTGTACATTTTATGGTGATTTTACATTGCAGATTTAAATAGCTCAAATAAGTTAGTATAATAAAATAATAAAAGGTAATGGCATGTACAATGTGCTATTCCGTAGAATATTATAATATTTTTTTAGGTTCTGGCAGCATTTGTATAGTCTAAAATATATCAAACATTTATTTGAATATTATGCGATTACATTCAATTACTACACTCGAATTATTTGTAAAATATATGTACTGGTTATATGCACCGCAGGTCTATAATCATAATCAGTAGTCTGTAATCCAGTAAAATCATCATCTTAAAATGTTTAATAAACTCTAATCCGGTTACAGTGAAATCTCTTTGTAAATCGTTAAAGTAAACCGTTTTTCTTTATTTATTTTCTTTTTCTTAATTTGTTTTACAGTCAGCTATAAAGATTCGCCAACAGAACTAGGTAGTCTACATAAAATAATCAGTTATTCGGATATTTCAACACGAGTTAGCCTACCGCAGCCCAGTTCCGCACAATAGTTTGCAACTATTCTATAGGACTTAAGTTCATGCTGAGATAACAATTAAATAGCCTACAATAAAATATAAACATAAACAACATAAAAGATTACACTATGACTATAAATTTAATTATAATAAGTACAATCGCTTGACCCAAAAAACAGCTGTATTGAAATCGGTCACTAGCTAAGTTTATTTCTCAGAACATAGCGTAGGCAGTTTCCACAGTGTGTTCTAGAACACTTACAACAAAATACATACATAAGACGTGAAACAATGTTTTCACTCACCTTGTTTTGACTGAATAAAACGCGCGTGTTGTGATGCTCTCCTCCGACGGAGTGTTCTCGCGTTCAGCTGCTGAAGTTACAGTTGTCGCCGGTTTGTTGCATCACCTCTTTTTATGGCTGGAGGACGTGAACTACTACTGGGGGCGGGGCGAGTGACCTCACCCTATTTATAGTATCGGGAAAGCTTTCTTTGCGGTGATGCAACCGGGCAACCCTCCGTGCGCACCATAACTGGGCAAGCTCAGCCCCTGTCTTCCCCGTGCAATGGAGGAATCGAAGCCTGACATGTTAACCTAATGAGCAAATAAAGACATACCCGTGTAATGACATGGGATCTCTGGAATGCTCTAGTGTAATAGGCTACTGAATATTTATGAAAAAATGAGAGGAGAAATTGACTGGCTAGTTGGTCAGAATGAGACCAGAAAAATCACTCGAACTCTGTTAAACACTCATATTTTGTCTGTTGGAGAATTGTATGAAGATGGAGAGATGATCCCAAGGTCAGTGTGTTGCTGTCTTTTATTCAGTCTGTCTAGTGTTTTAAAATCCATGAGTTAGGAATCAAGTGTGAACAGTTGGTTTTGCACGTCCACTAAAAATGTTTTCACCATTTAACAACTTAATGACCAGCCGTTTAACTTACCCCAGTCATTTTTGATTTACATTCGAGTTTTCAGAGGTTGATTTCTTCATCAGTACTTAAATTAAAAAGTTTAAAGTCATCAATGTAACTTTGCATGATTTTCCAGAGCATAAACTAGGTTTTCAATTTTAGTGCGCTGAAATTTTTACAGTGTGCTCAACTTTGAAAATATAATTTAAGGTTGTAAATATTATTAGGCTATATATTGCGGCATGTAAGTTTATACATGACTTTATTATATTCTATTTGTATTATTCTGAAGCTTTTGTGATATCAGTTTATCGGTGGGGTAAAATCAGTGTTAGATATAAATATGAGTAGACAACATCAACAAATCAACAATCTATTAAATAATCCGATAAAGAAACAAGGGTGTAAAGCAAACATTAGAGCTCATAGTTTTTGTCTGTTCACTTTGATATGTGCATTGGATGGATGTTCAGTGGAATGATTATGGAGTGATTTCAGGGAGTGGGCAGACCGCAGTGTCTGCATTCCTCTACTGGATGTGAAGCACAGCTCTATTGCTCTAGTTGGGTTATTACCCACCCCGGTATATGCTCTTACATCTGTGTTCTGGAACTTTCCAGTGATCTCTCTTCACCAGTCCTGGTGGAATCACTACTAAAACACTCCCTAATTACATACAGTTGTGCTTGTACACAAAATATTGTTACTAAGGAGTCATGTCTAAACATGACACAAAGGTAATATTTATTTTTCCCGAGAGAAATGTTGACTGTCGGGCTAATGAATCTGGGTAATAAATAAGTTCCATTTGACTTATGACATGAATTTGCTGTTGTTGTTTTGACATCCACTGATATATGGAAATAATAAGTGTTTTTGGATAATTATATTCAGAGTTTTTTGTATTTTTTTTAATAGCATTTCATGTGGTTTCTGAGTGGTTTATTTTTCCTTATTTGCATTTTGCAAAAATGTACAGACATACATTACAAAAAAAAAAAATGTCTTTGCTTTTTACTTGTCCTGTTTTGAAATCTCCCGATAGATGAAGATTAATGAAAATGAAGAGAAGCTTTCACAAATACACAAATATTCTTTTAAGCTATAGTATTTTTTTCTCTTAGTAGTTTAATAGGCTTTAAAACTGTCTGTTTGTGCTTTTTTGTGTTTTAATTTTTTTTGTATGTTCTTTTATTTAATTTTAATTATCTAATTTATTCTTATTAGTATTTTTTCCCCTCCTCACTCTAGTTCAAGGTAGTTATTGGTATTTGTTTCTGCTTGGTAATAAGTGAAAATCAGTACAATATGTAATATGTAAATCAGTACAATAAATGTATTGTTCAACATTAAGGCAATTTTTTAAATTTTAATAAATATTAATAATTTAATAAATAAATTAAATACTGTAAAGATTTACAGTCTGAGCTAGCTACTAAGGTAAATTTATAAAAAAAATTCTAATGAGACATAATATTCAGTTTATGTTTGAGCTAAAAATGTATACCAGACATGTGTGAGCCCGTGCAAGATACCATCTATATCTAAAACATTATACAGAGCTTAATATAGCAGTGTTCACCATCTTATCATCTCTTTATCATATCTGGCAGGACAAAATCATGTCATAGAGTTCAGCTTGTGCTCCATCGTATAAAGTCAAACAGGTGTTTAAAGGCCTGTAGCCAATTTGTGTCTGGGACATGGATATACAGCTGTTATGATGTCAATATTGACCTATTAGCTATTAATACACAGTGAAGATTCAGGAGAAGTGATTTCACTTTTCCATCTGTTATGTGTTCATTGTTGTCTATCAACAAAAATGTGAAAGGTTTGAGTGAAAGAAAAGGTGAACAAGATACGTCCTTATTTTAATCAGTATAATATGATGGTCCTTTCCATTCAGTTTCTTTATGATGTGAAGAAAACTTTGCAGCCATATTTTTAAACGTCTTTCAGTTTTGTTATTATGACACCCCCAATCAAGCTATCCATATCTTTATTGCTGATCTGAGTCTAATAAGATTTTTGATAAGAACAGTCACGAGTTTAAAGGAGGTAATTTCCTATGTATGTGAGTATGTATATAAAAAATAGGAATCATGATTAAATCACATATAACACTTGATGTACTAGATTTTACATATATTGTTATGTATATAATAATATTGCATGTATCTTTAATTTGGCTTCACTTCCATTTTGAAAACTACTTGTATTATGTACAAAGTGTTTATCTTTCACTTTTGTTTTTACCACACATCCACTATCTAACAACCCAACGTTCACTATATTTCATAATCAGTATCATAGTCACCATTATAATTAAATTATGCCTATTCTCTCTGTATTTATGTATATTTTCTGAAGCACTTTCTAAAAAAAGAAAGAAAGAAAAGCCTGATATTTGTATTCTTCTTTCTTTTCTTGTTTTCTTTTCTTTCCAGTTCCATTCAACTGTGATTATGAAAAAACAAGGCTTGTGGTTTTATTAAAACCAAGTTCAAACAAGAATATAGTAGTTCATAATGTAACCAGATTAATTTGATTTAATTTAGATAATTAATTAATTTAGATGATTTTAAATCATTTAATTTCCCTTTCTTGTACTTTTTTTTCTTTTTGAAACTCCAGAAGATGTGGCTTTTGTGTCACAGACACAGGTTCAACAGCGCACAAAGCACTTTCATAAGAAGCACAGACTTCTCATTGTTTCTTTAAGACACGCACGCGAGTATTCTCGCCAGGGGGGACACGTCATCCTTCCGGGAAATTGAGACTGTACAGTAATCCTGAGTATTTCCCTTGTTTATTTGGCTTGGAGGAGAGAAGTCAAATCACCCTTTTCCAAAAACATCGCGCGTTTGAAACGAAACGTATATTGCTGGAATAATGAAAGGTCATGGTCGATATTTTGATTTGCACTTTCGGTCTGACACATCGCATTCCAGTCAAACGTTAGTCATC
This sequence comes from Carassius carassius, assembly GCF_963082965.1. Classification (NCBI taxonomy): domain Eukaryota; kingdom Metazoa; phylum Chordata; class Actinopteri; order Cypriniformes; family Cyprinidae; genus Carassius; species Carassius carassius. Next base: position 7,558,009 of record NC_081772.1, read on the forward strand.
GAAAAAGCCTGCTTTCTCTGTTAGATGTCATGAAATCTAATTATACAGGACGATATCTGTTAGTATACCATAGCTCACTATGAACACAGTCAATTCCTTTAAATGTATTATATTATCATCATTTTATTTTAATATTAATATTTTATTTTAAAATATTTTTGTATTATTATTTGAATTTATGCTTTGCTATTCTAACAACAACTTAATTAACTATAGTATTTTGCTGAGACTATAGATAGCATAGTCATTTTTGTTGTATATAAAATAATATTTATTTTTACGTATTTATTTGTTACTTCCTAAACTAATTACAAACGTTTGAACCTAAAAGTAAAAGTCAAGACCCAAAAATGGTTCATGGGTCTGATGTAGGAAAAAAATTAAAATAATATATATATATATATATATATATATATATATATATATATATATATATATATATATATATATATATATATATATATATATATATATATACATATATAATATAGATAATATTTGGCACAGTTTTTTTTTCTGTCACACTTTTGCTGTTGTTTAAGTATTTACGAAGTATTAGTTATAATTTTAGTTATATTTTTCTTATTGTTTGGGGTATATTCAGTTCATTAAAAATGTTTATATATATTTAGAAATGTTTTGTTAACTTTTATATGATAAATAATTTTTATAATATGTCGTGTCTTCACATGGTGTCCAATGTAAAATCTGGGTCTTGAAGCAAAACAAGTCACTCCAGGTGGTTTCAAGGCTCATAGACCTCAAAGTGACTAAATAATTGCCCATATTTCAAGTCTGACAACTGTGTTTTTTTTTTCTTTCTATATTTAGTAGGAGTTTTGTGTGGGCTGAGATTGATATTTTCCAACCAGCCTTGTCAGTGGATACAGAACATATGCAAGCTTCTTCATCTTGTGTATAATAATATAAAATAATATTGTATTACATTATAGAATGTAATAATATATGTAATTGTTGATTGTATTTTTGAAATTAATTGTTAATGGTAATACTAAAAGGTACATTGTCTTTAATGACTCAGCAGCTATGTGGCCCAAATATCTATAGCATCACTTGCTCAGTATAAACGTTGACACTGCTTTCTCTAAATAATATTTTATATTTCTTTCCTCTTACATATGTGACATAGACATCTGTATGGCTCATAGTTATTTATAAAGTCCCAGTTAACTCAGTGCTACCTTCACACTGCCCTCGCCCTGGTACACAAACCACAGCACTGTGTACGTGTTTACTGTCCATAGTGACGGACTCCCGCCCAAAAGACTTTCGTCACAGACAGTCGAAGTAGGGAAAGCCAGGATTCCCAACCCCATCGCAGGCTGTGACCTCATTTCTCTCTCCAGCAGACCTCTTGCATTTTGTTATTTTCGGACTTTTATGCAAACAGCATGTAGGTTGGGAGTAAATACCTATCATTCCCCACAAAAGCAGAAATTCCTTACGTAATTCATAAGGAAACCAAATTGAATCACACTTGGATCGTAATACATGTAAAACATATTTAGTGAGGACTTCCTCTTTTTGGAGGCGCTCCTTTTCCTGTCTTCAGTTTTTGGTTTCCATTAAGAATGAAACTTCTTTTTATGGTAATGTAAATTACGTTCTCTACTATCCGCTTCCTGTAGATGGGAAAATATATTGCAACATGTTCTATGACTAAGGAAGTTTTATGAATTTTTTTTTTTTTCATTTCACATTGCCTACCTCAGGCAAACCTCATTTTCATCATTCATTTCCCATTCCTAACTTCTTCAATTTGCTGTAAATTCAAAGAACTGGATTAATTGGGACATTTGACTTCTTACTGGCATGTGGAACGTAATTTGCTCTAATTTCTGGTATTTCATTTCAAGCAGGGAATTGAAGCAGCACAGGCCTCCTATAAAACCCAATGCACTTAGTCTTAAAGAGCCACCTAATATATAAGAAGTCACATGACTGCCTGTAAAGTATGTAGCTCTGAATGATAGAAAAATTATATGGTGAGCACAGAGCTGCACGAGAGACTTCAGCCAATCAGCTTGTTAAATTGAGATGACATCATCTGACTGCTCTGTGGTGTGACTACAGTAGGCATCATTGCAGCATAGGATTAATAGTTAATGATAATCCCTTGAGATCAGCCAATCAGATTGCAGGAAAACCAACAACACAATGCAGGACTGAAGCCAGATCGCATATTTACTTTGACAAGAGATTCAGCACAGGTAAAATTATGTAAAGGATGAAGATTTCTAACAACATTGTGATATTTGTTTTCTAAAAATGCTTATTCATAATTTTCGGAGCACAATACAGTTCTATATACTGTAGACTATTTTTCAGCAATTTGGTAGAATATTAACATGCATGAGCTCATGGGATGATGAGTTCATTGTGTGCAATCTGACATCATGATGAGTCAGAGAGTAACAGGACTCTGGAAATGCAGGTAAAGGCAGATGAGTCATAGATCAGCAGCAAAACAAAACCGCCCTGTCTCAGCTTTTCCTGATTATTATTTAAAAGACAAATTCTCATTCACAGTCTCTTTTTATACTTTTTTATAAATTCTTTTGTAATGTCATTTAAGCTAGCCCATGCTATTATTATGTCGAGGAAGACTGTAATCTTATAAACCCAGGGGTTTTCAAACTAGTGTCCGGGAATACCCAGGGGGCCACAAGATGGTCTGTGGAAATATTTAGAGACAAAAAGTTGTAAATATTTTAAAACTTAATAAAGGAAAAAAAAATAGAAAAAAAATAGTTTAAAATAAAATTAATTAGTAAATAAATAGATAATGCATCTAACAGTACAGTGCTATAATGAATATAAAGAATATAATGTCTAAAATAGAAATGAAATATTTTTGGTCCCTTGCACAAGGTTGATCACATTTAGAGTGCCATGGCATCTAAAAGATTAAAAACCCTGTTATAAACCTGTTAAATGAGTCATGTTTTTTGACAACCAATGTTCTTCATTAACAGTATACACATTTTATATAATATTTGTTTACAGATTGCACTTACTATGTTCATAGCATGATTATTTAAAGGTCAAGTGTGCTATTTCTGCAACACACAAACAGATTTCAAACCCTCACCCCATTCTTAAATATTTGGTTATATTCTTTGTCTGGCACTGTTATAAAAGCATACAAGTTATATAAATGTTTGAGTATTTTGTACACATGACATGAATAATAAGTTAAAACCTTTTAGAGAGCACTGTATAATCCAAAATTGCTTAGTCCTGCACTATTATGTAGGCTAATATAGGCTAACAGAGATAATGTTATTCAGTCTTTAAAATGATTACAAGAAGATATTTCTCTTATATTCTTGATGTAAACAGTTTCAGTAAAAAGGTCATGGGACAGAACCAAACACCCATGTCATGTAATGAAGGGGAATTTCCTGTTTGCTGATACACAACAAAAAGCATGCTGAGCACGGAGCGAGTCATGTGACTTGAGGTGCTTTCATGTGGTATTTGCAATATGGAAAACACCCACATAATTATTCTGCATTTTCAGGCGGCTTATGCAACAATGAGCCCATTCTTGCTGTTTCCTCATATATAGCTCATCCCTTGTCAAAAACAAAAAATACATGTCAAAAATATGACCCATGCAGTTTCAGCTGTCTAATCTACTTCATAATTATTTGACGTCATGTTTTTATAAACTTTGAATCACTGAATTTCTTAACTCATTTTCCTGTACACCCTGCTGGTGTGTAGGTATCTGCTGTGGTATTAGCCACAAACTGACCCACATAGCTGCCCGAACGATGTCTCAAACTGATGTAATTTACTTGTTTACTCCATAGGCTTGTGCTTAGCACTGTGTCTGGTACAAGACTTGCTGACCTCAGAACCTGACTGTATCCTGCAGATGCTTTCTTATCCAAAACAATTTACTGTACACTTAGTGACAGTCAACTCTGCATGAAAAGAGATAGTTCACCCAAAAATGAAATTCTATAATTAATCATACATGTTCAGAACAACATAAGGGTGAGTAAATGATGACAGAATTTTCATTTTTGGGTGAACTATTTCTTTATCACCTCAGATTCTACCATATCCCTAAAATCTAGATGACTCTAAAGGTCTTAATTTGGCTGAATTTTGCTTGATTGAATAAAAATGTCATATATTACTAATTAATTAATTAAATTAGTATTAAATTACAAATGGAACAAAATGCACACAGTACCATTACTGATCAGAAATTTGGTTTCATTACGTTTTTTTTATTAAATAATATTTTTATTAAAAAATTATGCATTAAATTGATTAAAGGTGACAATTAGACTTTTTTAGAATTTCTATTTCGAATACATGTTCTTTTTTCATTAAAGAATCCTGAAAAAAATGTATCTGTATATGTATATTTTATGATAATAATAACATTTTTGAGCACCAGATCAGAATGTACTTAGAGATTACAATGATTTCTGAAGGATCATGTGATGCTGAAGACTGGAGTAATGATTGCTGAAAATTCACACAAATACATATTAAAATATATTCAAATGGAAAACTTTTAAATTGTAATAATATTTCACAATATTGCTGTTTACTTTTTTATCAAATAAAGCCTTGGCATAAAAAATAAAGACATTCACTATTTTGTGACCATAAAATTCTGAAAATTATACAAATATAATCACAAACTAAACTGACAAATCATAAGATTATGCAATGTCGCGATTTGAACAAATAGCTATTCATTCTTAATGTATTAATTAATTTCTTTCCAGTACATTAAAAGGTGACATATAGTCTTATCCACAAAGGAGAAAGGTTTTTTGGGGGTGAAAAGAAAGTATTTGGTCAATAGGGTTGTGTTTTGTGCAATAGCATTTGTCATATGCTTCCCACATGTTCAGGAATCTATTCTGTCAGATATTACTTAATTTCTTCCCGATTTTATTTCTGTAGAAAGTTGTGACCTAGTTGTTTAGTTCCTATGAGCTTGATTGTAGATATGTGCTGCCCTCTAGAGTAACCTGGGAGAATTTTATTTCAAGGAAGAGGAGCTCTGGCTGCAGACCATGGGCGAGTGGAGCTCCACTCTCAAACCGGAAATACGTCACCTCCACTTGAAAACATCAAGATGGCGTCGCCGGGAGTACTTCAAACTTAAACTCAGGTAATTTTATCTCTGCATCGCTAAAATGGTGAACTGACGCTGTTGTAACGTGCAGTGTAAGAAAAACGCACAGAGCTTACGTGAAATTACTCACAAAAGGATTTATAAACACTATGGATTTATAGATTTATATCGCGAGCAATGTTGATGTCTGGCCACTGATCTATAAATCATATAGATCAATGTGTCTGTGCAATGTTTTTTTTATTAAGTTATCAAGTTCAATTACAAACCTTTACGTCACATTTCAACAACTGAACACATATTATTAGTGTTGATACAGCCAAATAGAAAGAAAAAAAGATGGAAAAAAACAAATAACAATAATCACACCATAAGATAAAACAGATTAAATAAGAGAAAGAAAAAGAAAGATGAGGGTCTTATTCTAACAACAAAAACAAGTTCAAAACATACAAGAGTTTCTGGGCGTTCCTGTCCATCCTGTAATGAAGAGACTTTGCAAATATCTTTAGTTCATTCTTCCATCCGCTGAAGTGAGGGTTAACCTTTAAAAACTTACATCTATGAATCTAGTATTTGCACAAAGTAATTAAGTTATTTATCAAAAAGTCTAGGATCTTTTTCTTCAACAATACTCCAACCTTAATTGAGATCACAGTCAAAGGGTGTATTGATATCTGTTTGGAATGAAGCCAGTTTTGAAATTCCAGCCAAAAAGTCTGTACAGATTCACATTGGAAAAACATATGATCTACAGTTTCAATATCTTTCTCACAGAACCTGCATGAATTGTTCTCCCAATCAAATCTTTCTTGTAGGAAGTTATTAGATGGATAAATGTCATTTAGAATTTTAAATGTTACTTCTTTGGCTTTAGGAAGAACTGGATAAGTAAAATAACACTTCCTTATTTTCTTTGCCTCTTCTTCACTAAATTCTTGAAGAACATACTTTCTTTTCAGTTGACTGGGGAAGTACAGTTTCGTTAATACATTTCTGATAAACTTATTTGTTAATTGTTTGCTCTTTAAATTTTTACCTTTGGTACATGATGGATAGCATAGGTGTAACTTAGTTTTTGGTGGCTTGTGGTAAAATAACGTCGTGAATAATGACAGGACACGATCGTTTTGTATGTGTATGCCTTTAGCATTTGTTATATAATGTTAAAAAGGTCATATGAGGTGGTTGTTTTCATATTTAATTTTTCATTCACTTCCAGGGATAGGATTGGCATAGAAGATGCAGCACTCTTTACATTTTAAATATATGTTGCCACCCTAGAAGTCAAAGTCTTTTTACATGTGACATTAACATGTACATATTTATTTTTTCTATTTTGTTGTTCTGTTATTCTATTGTTTGACTTTTTTTGTTTCAGATCAAATGTATATCAAGTGTTATCCATCCTCATAACACCTCCACAAATAGAGATTGGAACTTCTGAGCACCATAACCTTGTCTGCTTTGGGACTGTCATAAGTGAATGATGCAGTACTTTTCTGTGTTGAATTAACATAACGTCAGTACACAGACATAGTTTTGTTCCAGTTTTGCTGTGCTCATGTCTTTTTTGTGTCCCCAGCCCAGCAATCAGATGCATCAGAACAACAAAGCACAACTGTGGTGGCCCAGGCACCTTCAGCAACAAGTAAATTGCTTTAACATTAATGATAATGAAATGTCAGTATTGTAATTAAACTTGACCCATCTGACGTAATTGTTAATTGCCAGAGATTTAACAACACTGTCAGTCAGGAGCATATTTAACAAGAGCCACACTCAACTGGCTTGATGGTGACTTCAGTAAGTGTGGTTGACCCTCTTGTTTTTGTGGCTATAACAATTAGGCTAAGTAATCTCACTCTCTTCCATTTCCCTAACATGAAACTTTTGACTGAAACATGAAAATGATACTGAACAGGTGCAGTGAAGATATTTAAAGAGACACTATCACTATCTAAAGTACAGAAAGCCGTACATCATCTCTAGGTGCAGTCACCTACAGTGCAGCCAGCTTCACAAATACTGTGGGGCTGGTCACCAGAAAAATGGACAACAGGGAGTGCTTTTAGGGTTTTACTCCTCAAATGACCACCCTGGCTACTGTAGCTGGGATTGCTTCACAGACGATGGAGGTCTTGAAGAGTAAAGTGTGCATGCGTGCGCGCGTACACATTGTTTTTACTGTAACAATTATGGTCACTTGCAGTTCATGTGTTTTCAGTGTAGTGTAAGATGTTTATTATTATTATTACTCAAAAACCATTAAAACTTCTAAATTGTGGAAGTTATTCTTCATTATTTTACTGTGGCTATTTTGTATATGTTGTTATTTTGATTAAAATACAAAATTCAACACACAAAATTCTGGTTGAGGTATTATTTTAATTATTTAATATTTCATTATTTTTTCACTGCTAAATATCACAAACATAAGGTTAACTTTCTAAAATCTATGGAATGTTACATTGGCAGTTGTACATTGGTAAAACAAACATGAACAAAAGGCAGAAGCCCTAAAATATGGATTCTGGATGTCTGTAGTGCAAATTGCTGGTGGGAAATAAAAAAAAAGCTGTCGTGTCATAAACCGTAAAAGATTAGTATATTATTATTTTTTATTATTTCTACTAGGTAAAAGTACAGAACATATTAACATTACGTACAAAGAGGTGACATAACTTGCAAAGCACCCTTTATACATGTATATAACAAGTAATAATACAAAACGAAAGTTTGGTGGAGTTGACGTATTTTCGCTGTTGAATGGAGCTCCACTCGCCCCCATGAAGGTGACGTAATTCCATACATAGTAAAAGAATTCTACGGAAAGTGTTGCCCGGACCAACATGGCGGCGGCGTCGCCGGGCGTCGCTATTGGAGGTGACGTATTTCCGCTCTTGAGTGGAGCTCCACTCGCCCAAATGTCTGCAGCCAGACCCTCTTGGCAAAATAATTGTCCTCCATATTTCTTTTATTGCAAGAAAGCAGCCAGTTGGTTCAATAATGCTTCATTTTAAAAAGCCAAAACAACAAACAGAGTTTTCTAGTCAAATAATGCATAATTTTAATTAATAATATTATTACTCACAGTATTTATTAACATTCATGGGTCATTTTACAAAAGGAGAAGCATACTACAACCTGTAGAGTTTGTAAAACAAAAACAAGTCCAATAATTCTCCTTAATTAGTAGAACCAAGTAAATATTAAAATACTCCCAATATGTATTATTTATATCAGTAGCAGTGCAATCATCATGCATTGTTACCGTTGCAGGGGTGAGCATGTCTGTGTTTTGGTCTTGGAGAGCATCCAGAAACATCAGATTCAGAGATATCATATATAAAATGTCTATAATTCACCCTTTAAAGTCAACTCTGCAGATGTGAATGCATGGAGAATCATTATGTATGTATTATCTTCTATGCTAGCCATGGCGTGACAAGTTATGTTATGCTACAGGGATTAAAAAAATAAATAGAATGTAGTAGAGTTTATAATAGCATGTAAAAACGTTAGCATGCCTGGCTGGGAAAAGGTTTACAAACATGACAGCTAGCAGGTCATGAGGAAGCAGCTCATACAGAATGCCTGCTAACAGAGGGTCTGAACTCCATTACACACTCTTCTCTCAGAACAGCAGCGAGGTTGTTTCCCCTGGGTTGATTTTAGGGTGTGCAAGGAGAACAATTCTGTGTTGTACAGCATGAGAGTTTCTTTAAAGTAGATTTGTAAGGAATTCCGCTTTCACAAGTTTTCACAATCTTGCTCAGTCCTGTGCTTAATTTTGAAGTTCCTGAGGCGTGCTGAACGTTTCGTACACGTTGGCGGCAAACTCTTTCACCTGGTCTACCAATAAGAGATCCTAAAGACAAGAAAGAAAGCCAATATTGGTCTGTGGGAGCAGCTTTTATACCACATGAAAGTCAAAACGAGTCGATGCATATGAATGTTCTCACTTGGACAAAATGACTGGGTATTTCACTGCATATTGAATGTATCTGTCCGTTGATGATGGGAATGATTTTGGCTAGTGGGAGGCTTACATGTGATAGTCTGGAAGAAAAGCACGTAAAAAACAGGAATTATTTGTACATCACCAATATTGTTCGCAAACTCGAAATATAATGACCTTAGAAAAGAGATAAAATGGTTTAAATGTTGCTTAATTGTCCGAATACTTTTTGGGGTCACTGTACGAACCTTCCTGAAAAAAATGTATTTGTGTACACTGACCGGTCAGGTGTGCTGGAAGGGTTGGAGTCCCCCTGTGGGGGTCGGAAAAACTCTGACATGTTATCTAGGAATCGGATAAAGCCTCGGCTCAAGCAAGTACAGAGTACAGTAGTGAAGTCTGGACTGAAAAAAAAGCTGTAATTATTATATATCTAAACTACTGATTTCAACCAATTTAGTCATCTTTTTTTTTTAAATGCTCTCTGAATCCAGAATTGTGTTTTTCATACAAAAGCTCATATAGTTATGGATTTCCTTTAAAAAAGAACTAGGTTTACATAGGTGCCTTGATTTCCCCTCACCTTTCAAGTATATCTCTGGTTTCATTCAGCAGCTTGATTGTTGTGACATCATTCTCTGTGAGACCACAAGCCTAAAAAATATTACATTTTTTTTTCAGGTTTCTAGATGTATAGAAAGTTATTAACAACATATATTCGATTACAGATTATAGATATAATCCATTGCAACATTTTACATGTCTTTACTGTCACTTTTAATCAATTTAATGTGTCCTTGCTAAAAAAAAAAACAAATTGAATCAAAATATTATATATGTATAATTTATATTATATAAGTATACGTGTATGCATATTATTGAAGCTATACATAAATAAATCTTATTCAGAAATAAAAAACGAATAAATGATATATCTCTACCTGCGAGGCTAGTGTGTCCTCTTCATCAGGCATCATGTACCAAGAAAGACTTTTGTGTTTAGAGGAAGCACAGCCCTCCTCCACTAACAGTCTGATCTGAGTTAACTGTTCCTCCAACTCTTGTAGGGTCAAACTCTGCTTCAGAGGCACCCTGAGGAGACATGGACTTTCCTGCTAAATATACAGGAAGACTGACACAACACAATAGCTGCAATGGCAAATAAAGCCACGAGAATGGGATGAGTAGATTAAAATTCATTCATCATCTAATCAGTCACTCAACGTACGGTCCAAGAACTTCCTGGACAGCTTTCTTCACCACTGTTATCAGTTCAATGAGCCCTGAAAAGACAAAAACTGAAGATCAGTATCATCTATAGGGGAAATGCATTGTATTTTCAGGGCTTGCATTTTCAGGGGCTGAAATACAGCATAGTCGTTTATTTAAGCTGTGAATATTTCAATAAAAAATTCAATAATTAATTTTCACCTTGCTGAGTTTACTTCCCAAATATTCAATCTGTTTAAAAATATGATGTATAATATTCGTTATGATATAGAACACTGTGAAACGAGTAACAGTGAAGGTGTTGAATTAAATGTTAACACAGCTTCTTTGTCTTAAATCAGCTTTTCCACATAAACATACTTGCCCTGATAATCATATCTTCTTCATACCGCTTGCTCCATTTCTGCAAATCAGTTTTTGGGTATGAATGATGACTTGCTTGACCCGTTTCTTTGGTCTTCATCAACACCTGCTTGCACCACCTTCTGGTGAGTGACTAACAGCAGATGGAGATCGTGCATCAGTCCTCTATTGCTATACCTGCAGTTTCTGGATCTACAATGCTGAAATTTCTGCCGAATTTGAACCACTGAATTTGTGGAAGCAAATAAAGTGAAATAATATTATACATCGTATTTTTAAACTGATTCAATATTTCGGAGGTGAATTCTGGAAGGTGAATATGAATTGTGTAAAATGTTTTGAATTGAAATATTCACAGCTTAAATAATCAACTATGTTAAATTTCATCCCCTAAAATGCAAGCCCTGAAAATACAACATAAAAAAAAATGCAAGAACTGTTAATGCAGTGCATTATTTTTTCAGTTGGTGCAATTCAACACGCTTTTTTGTTTAAAAGACATGTCATTATTTTTCCTTCATAAAATAATCTCTTAAACCGAGGATTAAACTCTAATGAAGATTAAATACTCTTATACAGATTTGACATTGTCCTCACCTTCTCCAAGAAGGTGCTGGATACTTGACAGATATTGTTGTTGAACATCAGGAGGGGCCAAGGGGGTCTAAAGTAGCAGTATAAGAGAAATGAAGTAACATTTAAATGCTGTAACATGGTAAAATCAAGATGCTTTGCACCAAGTCCTGAAATACCATTCCATTCTTTGTCACAGAGTTGTCCAGGTACAAGTAGCCACCAATTATGTTGAGCTGAACTCTGAGTAACACCACCAGCATACAAGTGCTGTAAACCGCCACAATGCTTCGGGTAAAACCTAGAGAGAAGAAATCATTATATGAGACGAGGAATAGATGAGAGTTTGATTAAAGTCAACTTGAATTTCTGTTTGTAACCCATTTTACTTACATAATCTGACATATATATGCCTAATGGTTAGAGACTAGGACTTATAACCCAAAGTTTGCAGGTTCGATTCTCTCTCTTATATCAAACGTTACTCAAGGTCTGCACTCCATAAAATCCTCTTTTTTTTTATTGCAGGAGATATAGAAGCAGATGATATAAAAGCAGCTTGCTGCCTTCGTCAGTGTCAACGAATAATGTTTTATTATCAAATCTGAAAACATTTATGCTGCTTAATATGTTTGTGGAAACTATGATTAGTTTTTTCAGGATTCTTTGATTAATAGAGAGTTCAAAAGAACAGCATTTATTAGAAATATACATATTTTGTAATAATGTTATTATATATTTTTTTATGTTAAAGCCTTTACTATCTGCCCTTACATCCCTTCCGAATAATATTAATTCTTGTAAAAAAAAGATTGTTACAGCTTGCAAAGACAAACCATTTATTCTTAAGAACTGATTTAAAGTTCACAATAACACTAGGAATCTGCATTAAGAAAGTAAACACCCCAGTAAGTAAAATTTGATTTCATGTTGCCTTAATGCAATGCATCCATAATATTACCAAAAATAAAATTCTTCAACTCACTAATAATCTTTAGATCCTCCCAGATTTCAAGTTTATTAGCTGGCCTGTGTAGGAAGACATGATCACTTATGTCAGTTAAGTTTATTTATTTTGTAATTAGGTCTGTTTGATAAATCGCATACAATAATTAATGCACATCTTGTCAGTAAAGCTTAATCAGCAGTAAATCTACATCACTTGCGCACTTTCACATGGAGCAGCATTAAAGGGGTTATATGATGCTTTTTTAAAGATCATTATTTTGTGTATTTGGTGCAACAGAATGTGTTAACATGCTTTAATGTCCAAAAAACACATTATTTTTCAAAGACTGTACATTATCGTAGGTCCTCTATGCCCCGTCTCTCTCAAACAAGTTGTTTTCTACAAAGTGACCAATCGGCCAACCGACCCAGTGCATTGTGATTGGCCGAACACTGCAAGCACTCGTAGGAAATGTATTGAGCTTTTCCATAACGGCGAGCTTCATCTTTCAAAATAAATGTAAAAACAGTTAATAATGTCCTTAGTTTTACCATCAGTTTAAGCCCGAAAGGGGAGTCAAGTGACAGAGACAGTGATGAAGCTTATATGTGTTTGCAGTACACAAGCCACTGACGGTTAAAACAGCCGACACCACTGTGTGACTGTCTCTCTTTCTTTCTCACAAACACACACACACACACACACCCGTAATGTGCAAAATTCCGCTTTTGAACGTTCAACTAATAACAAAACATACTTCCAGTAGCTGATTCAGAAGTGCCAGATTGTTGCAGCAAAAAGTCAGAATTACCTCCTCTCCTATGTTCACGAAACAGTCGTCCATAAAATGCGTTTCTGTTCTGTTGTAAGTAATCTTAAAGATTCCTAAATGCATCTATTTTTCGGAAGGCCAAATAAAGTGCTTTTGCTTTGACCTAGATACACACAGCATCTCCCTGACATGACTGCTTCAACACTAGCTGTGGTTACTGAAACCAAGCCTTCTTTCTTTGCGTGAACATTTGGGCGCCATTACGCAAATATTTCCACATAGTGACTTACACATGTGGGGGCGTGTTTGAATGAGCCATTTTAGGGAGGCGTGGCAGAGTCTTGACTTTGATAAGAATATCTCTTTGGATTTGAGACTTTAGTCTTTGCAACTTGACAGATCTTTTTCATGCACCAAGAACTTGTGACTCCAAAGAGAAAGGAAAAATTGAAAAATCGCATCATACGATCCCTTTTACTACATAGAGCTCACTGTCAAGCTCAGCTTGTCAGAGAACAACGAATCTGTGAAGTTAATTCTGCTCCATGTAAAAACACGCAGGTGATGGAGATTTACAGCTGATTACAGAACAGGCTTTACTGACAAGATGCTCATTAAATACCACATGCAATTTATCATGCAGCCCTATTTGTAATGTAGAAATCATCTATAATTTACACGACTGACTCACTTAGTTTTCAGCAAAGCGGTGAGGCTCTCTGAGTTCAGGTGATGTACGATTGTCTCTCTGAGAGTAGGGAGCATTGATAACACTACAAAAAAAATAATAAAAAAAGACAACTACATACACTAGGCAGAACTAACATCACTTTCAAAACATTTATTACTTGATCATATCATTCTGTTTATTTTTTACCTGTCATGTTACATGTCCTCTGGTTGCTTTCAAAATGAAACTGTCTCCGAGCTTGGGCAATGTACTCAGCTGCCTCTCGCTCCTGCATCTCCTGAATTTTTCTTTGTGCATATTTACCAAGCAGATAGACTCCTGGGCATGAAGTTTGAGAAAACATTACAATATAATATACATCTTAAGAAACTGGCATGCAATATGTCAGATATATTCAATTATATAAAATATGTATGCTGGCTTAAAGTATCAGGGTAAGGTCCATACCAACTTTCTATGACTGTGCCAGTAGAAAAACTAGGTGACAGGTGAACTGAGATTGATTAGGTGGATGTGGAAATAAGATCTAATGCTTGGCAACACTGTAAAAACATGCTAAACTATATATTATAGCATATTAACACATTATAACTACATGCATTTTTATTCAGCTATTAAAACAAGAAAGAGTTAATGCACAGTCACACGTAGCTAACAATCTCTAAACTATACGCATGCAGGTGGTCAAGTTGTACGTTACCTCCAACAAAAACCCCAGCGAAGATGAATTTCCTCTTATGGCGTTTAATGAAATTCCATGTAGAACTCAACATTCTAAAAACAGACTTTAGTAGCTTAAAAAAAACGGCAAAAGTAGATGCAAAACGTGTTTTACTCGTAACTCACTAGCTAGCACAATGCTACATGGCAACCGTTAGCAGCTAACAGGCGATCTACAGATAACAGAGAGCGTCGATCGATCGATCGATCATGCGGTCGTTTCACCGCCCTGAACGGTCCTCCGTAAAACACGTGTGTATGTAAGCAAAACGCTACTATTTTCGGATTTGTGCTGCTTTATTGAACTTATACGGTTATAGATTTGTTGAGGATACTGATGGAGATGCAAACAAACAGTCAGTGTTGGGAAGGTTACTTTGGAAATGTAATAGGTTACAGATTACAAGTTACCCTGTTTAAAATGTAATAGTAGTGTAACTTTTTCAATTACTTTATTAAAGTAATGTAACTAATTACTTTTGAGTACTTTTTGATTACTTTTCTAAATTTGTGAAAATTAAAGAATAATAAATAAAAGCATATACATCAACTCAAATACAGTTATCTAATAAGCATGTGACGTATTCTGTGTAATAAACTCCTGAAACATTGGTGTTTTTTTTAAACTGCTGTTTCTTTGTATATGATGATAGTTTTCTCAAAATAAGTAAAATGCACATGAAGTGACACAAAGCAGTTCTAGAAATTATGTTTATGTGCTCGTGTACTCCTATATTGAGATGGCAGAGGTTGAAAACACTGCGAGCTTCAGTAGGCCTATGTGTAGAAAATGAAACCATGTCTTTGCCATTAATTTACAAGAGGGGCGGACTGGGAAAAAAATTCAGACTGGAAAATTCAAACTCATACAAACAAATTCATGGACAAAACTATTTTTTTGTATGGACCTGACATAAAAAAGGTTTAAATCTTTAATTTGGGGACATGCAAAATAATTAAAAGTTCTCTCCTGAACTGCACCTTCACTTCCATTTTTCTCTTCAGTCTCTTTATTTTGCCCTGTTATCCATCTCTCTCATGACTTAAATACTCAAGATTGAACAAAACTATACTTTACAATACAATACTCTACAATACTACAATATCTTTATAGAAAAATCCTAATACTGTACACGAGTCATGTTTTCCCTTACAAAAAATTACCATGCTTTTATTAGCCTATATAAAAGTAAAATAACCTTGTTTTTTTTTTTTGTTTTTTTTGCAAATGGATTTGTATTTATTTTTAAATAAATACATTTGTAAAATAATTTTACATTTTTGGTTATCACAGTTAAACAATAGTAGGCTAACCATTTTCTCTGGATTTATAGTTAAATATTAAAATGTTAATTTTCGTAAGGGTTGTGTTGTTGTCTGTCGTAGCTCCCCCTAAACCTATAAAAAAAAAATCTGATTTTTTTTCAGCTAAATTACTACTGTAACATTACAACAGATAATAATGATGTCCTTTATATAGTATTTTGAGTGATGACTGATGAGCAACGTGCTGCTGCTTGATTTAAATAAATAAAAAAACAAAGACAAAAAAGTATCTTTACAGATGAAACTGACCTGAAACCCTGAACAGTTGTTCTGCTTCTCTGCTCCAGCAATTCACTCTATTCTCTCTCTCTCTCTCTTCCCCTCTCTCTCTCTCTCTCTCTTCCTCTCTCTCTCTCTCTCTCTCTCTCTCTCTCTCGCATTGATTACTCTGAGTCTGATCCAACCCGTTTGGCGGAGGCGCGCGAGTCATGACTAACACTTCATGACTTATTAGAGATTTAATTATCAAATGGCGGATTCGCAAATGATCGCTTTAGTACATTCGGCAGGCAATTATACAATAATGATATTAAATAGTGGGGCAAAATCGGCTGCCAGGACTCCGGGAATTGTCCTGGTTCTCCCGGTGTCCAGTCCGCGCCTGATTTCCACAGACACGCAGAACGTGCAGGAGTCATATATTGCATTTTTGGGGCTTTATATTCACAGACACTAGTCAATGTCATGTTTTGATTCAAGTGTACTGACCTACTTTTGATTTAGTCATCCAAAATGTGGCATAATCCGTCCGCGTTAGGCATTTCGTTTTTATGACTGGATTCTACGAACCAGACTGTATTTCCGCATCCCGGAAATTATTAGGGCGTATGTCTCAGAATAGTCAGTGCAATTTGGGAAAGAAATCAGTTAAATCTGTATGTGGATGTGTGTAAATATTCAAATGTAATCCCCTTTGTAATCGTAAAAAATTTCATAAGTAACTGTAATTTAATTACTCATTTTTTTCTTAGTAACTGTAACTAATTACAGTTACAATAATTTTGTAATTAAATTACGTAACGCCGTTACATGTAACTAGTTACTCCCCAACACTGCAAACAGTGTTGAACCCGCGAAGAGTGAATTTCTGGAGCCGTTAGATAGTGAAATACAAACATGGATGTCAAAGGCGTTTGACATGGTAAACTTCTCTGATATTTATAGTTAACTTACGTTAATGCATTGCTGCATTATTATTTTTACTGTGAAACCTCTATAAAATAACATGGCATTGCCTTCGAAAGAGTCGAAAGTCCGATTATGCATTTATTTATGACGATTCATATCTCAGTTTTCTTTATTATTTTTAATAATAACTACCGTTAGTGATATTTTGGTTGTTATGGTAAATGAGTATGGTGTGTGCCTACATGGTAAATGTATTTTGTGTGGTTTTGAGAAAAATGTAAATAAACATTACTTTTACAGGCTCTTGAGGCCCTTGAGAACGGTGAGGTTCCAGTTGGCTGTCTGATGGTTTACAACAATGAGATTATTGGAAAAGGAAGAAATGAGGTCAATAAAACTAAAAATGAAATTAGCTTCACAATGTGCCTAAATATTGATAATTTAAGTAATTATAATATATAATTATTACATTTGTAACCAGTGGTTAAATGAAACAACACAGGAAACAAAAATTACTTTTTGGGGCTTTATTCTGGCTGCTGCCTCTATGAAGGACAGCGGTCGGAAGGAGCAAATATTTATAAACAAAAATAATACAATTTAAATGATAAAGTCTTTGGGTTTCTTGATGTACTAATTTGGTTTGGAAGGCAATTGGTTAACAAAGTTAAGTCAAATCAAATTAAATACAATGCATAGAATGAGATGCATTCGGCTAACAAAGTACTTTTATAACAGTTAGCACAATTTCGGAAATGAAATACGGTAGAGGCCAGTCTTTGCACGTGTCTCACGCGTGATTAACCCAGATCCAGCGCGCACAAACTCTCAAACGTCCTTGAAAGACGATCTCATCAAACCTTAACTAGGTGTGTATTTGATCAAAACCGGGAGCTCTAGCGTGCAATCTCTGCTCTCTCTTCACTCAAACTAGCGCAATGCACACACTGCACGAGTCAATGCCGTAAAGTGAGCGTCGCAACACCATCTCTTAAAGGACCCACGACCAATTTATGTCAGATGTCATTCTGTAATGATTATTCCACTTGGCTACACATTTATTGTTGTTAGTGCAATTTAGTAGAAGTCAACATCAATACTTATTATAATGTAATTGACTATAACCCTATGCTTCAGTATATGTATTCAAAATGTATTAGTTATTTAACAGTTATATGCTGTTTCAGTTATTCAGAAATACATAAACAATATGGTTCTTGCAGACTGTAATGTGAATATACCTCTTTTATGATGGACATGCTTTCAGTTTCTGAATGTAAATTAATTTTGGTATTTTTGTGAGGCTTAAAGTCAAAATGTGAAGGGTGGAGTAACTGTTTAGAGATCGTCAAAAATAAAAGTTTTTTTCTTGTAAGTGATTCATAATCAAATTATGATTATGGTGTGTACAGTCAAGATGAGAGGAAAATATCTGTGGTTTACTTTAATGGTTGCGTAATGTGAATTTCTAGGAACTGGTGATGCATTGTGAACTAGTTTTAAAAATAATTTCTCGTTTTAATAATCTCAGACATCCTTATTTGCCATTGACCTATATATTACAGGTTCTGTTATGCTAAGACCTTGATGAATGGTTTTTCCTAGTAGAACACAGAGAAACTTTGGAATAGATGAAACAAGCTCACGTCTGTGCCTGCTTTGCTCAAGGCTACTCGGCATGCAGAAATAGTGGCACTGGGTCAAGTGCTTGATTGGTGCTGTTTCAGACAGCTGCTCTGCGCCTGCTTCATATCCTTGATGCCAAAATGTGGTTCACCGTGTTTAGAAAAGTTTACACATACAGTACCATTAATGGTTTTTAAAAAGCCTTTAAAATCCACAAAGGCTGAATATATTTGAAAATATTACAATTTAAAAATGTTCCCCAATTTTTTATGTTTTCATTTTAAGTATATTTTATTTTTATCATTTCAAATTGAATTTTACCATTGAATTTCACAATTTAGGGTTAGGGTTGAATTTTTAGCCGCCATTACTCCAGTCTTCAGTGTCACATGATCCTTCAGAAATCATGCTAATATGCTGATTTGATGCTCAAGAAACATTTATTATTATAAGGATCAATGTAAATACAGTTGTGCTGCCTAATATTGTTATATATACACACACACACACACACACACATATATATATATATATATAATTTTATTTTTTTTCAGAATTTTTTTAAATGAATAGAAAGTAAAAAAACAGCATTTATTTTAAATAGAAATATTCTGTAGCATTATAAAGTCTTTACTGTCACTTTTGATCAGTTTGATGCATCGCTGAATAAAGATATTAATTTCTTAATACTTGACAGACACCAAACATTTTTACAGTATTGTAGATATTTGTGTCAATCACAGCACAGTTTTTCTTGGGAATAGTACATTTTTAAAGCGTTATTGTGTTTTCCCCAGGTTTTATTGTCTGGTAGAATTAAAATAATCTCAGCGCTAAAAGGACACCTTAACATTTAGACAGACATACCTCTTGTTGTATATGGGTAAACAATGAGCGGTTTGGAGGCTGTGGATCCATCCTGGACGTCTCATCAGATCATTTACCACACACTGGAACTTCATTTAAGGTAAAAGAATTTCCCTCCAATTCCTATCCAGTTCAGTTTAAATTCCAGCTCAGAGACATTCTGAACAGTTCTATGTGGCTAGAATATTTTTCTTGTAGAAACATCCACATTCCCTAAATTGTGGTCCAAACCACATTGCATATTTTTACTGAAGCACATGCTTATTTGCTTATTACAGTGCATCGCTGGCTATAGAGCAGAAGAGGCTGTTGAAATACTAAAGACTTTTTTTAAACAGGAAAACTCAAATGGTAAGGGAATTTGTTAATGAATGCATATTAATGCCCATTAATGTTTTTTTCTCCCTTTTGTTAGCTCCCAAACCTAAAGTGAGGAAAGATTTGATCAGTCCACCAGATGACGCTGTAGTCATTCAGGTATAACCAGGATCACAAAATCAGGGAAGAGAAACTTTGAAACTCCTTTTGAGCTGAAATGGAAAATATTTGAACATTCAGACATTTATAAGACTTTGTGATTTTTGATTTTGCCATCTCTTTGAGATCACTGATTTAATCTACTATTTGAGGAACCACGTTTGCTCATTATCTGGATCACATTGCTTGTAAGCCTCCTCTTCTCTGTGGCTGGACACTGTTGTCTGTTAAAAGCGTGTAGAAGCAAAAGACTGGGCCTGTTCTGCATTAAAGCACAGGTTCTTCTCCAGCTCTTGCTCTCTCTGTGTCCTTATACAACCCAGAGAACTGTTTCTGAACTCTCAATGATCTCAGTCTTGGGCTCAGTAGCAGATGCAGGACAGACCCAGGATTTAGAGTTTTCACTACTCCATAGCCAGAAACTTTAAAGGGATCATTAAAAATGAATTTGTATCATTATTTTCTAACTCTACTTGTTTTTTTTCTTTAATGGGACACAAAAGGTGAATTTTATAAAGAGTTTTTCAATGATCAATTAGCATCGCACATGTAGGTCATAGATAGGTGCGTAGGAAAAAAGACTGATATAGTCAAAATATGAGAAAACAATAAAATCCCGCACACTATCAACTTGCAAAACAAAAAAAAAAATTAAATAGCAACGTTTCGATCGCATGATCTTCGTCAGGCATCAACATTGTATTCAAACTCCATTGTATTTAAAACAACATGACAAATCACAGTGAAGAATCATCAATATCCAATCAAGATTAGTAATTGAATAATCATTAACACCACACCACATTGTTAACTCCACAATTACATACATCGTAAATGCAAAAAAAAAAAAAAAAACTATATATATATATATATAGATAAATATAAAATAATATTATTAATGATATCCTATATGTAATAATCATATTTCATAACATCACATTAAATAATGCTTCATCATTCATACCCATAGGTGATAAAGTCTGAAGGGTAAAAATCCAGAACAATTCGCATCTCTGTAAGAGCAATTCAATATCGCCCCCTCTGATGAAGATCATCTGATCGAAACGTTGCTATTAAAATATTTTTTTATTGTTTTGCAAGTTGATAGTGTGCGGGATTTTCTTGTTTTCTCATAAAGAGTTTTTCAAAAACATATATCCCCCTTTTTTTTAGATAATTAAAGTGAATGAAAATGGAGGCTGACAATCTTTATAATAGAAAAAAAGATTATAAAAGTACCATAAAACTGTATAAAAGTAGTCATGCTTTGTTTACTTTCCTTTTGTGTTCCCTGGAAGATGGAAAGTCACACAGGTTTGGTATGACATGAGGGCGAGTAAATAATCACAATCAAGTTTATGTCAAGTTTTGAAGGTCTTTCCTTAGGTTTGCCAGGTTTTTTTTTTTTTTTTCAATACTAACTTGGAAAAATACTCAAAATACTACTTTCTTTGTTGCTTCCATACATACAAATGTTAATTAAATATTTATATGCTGCTATAGTTTGTATTGATTTGATTTATGTTGAAAACCTACTTTTTCGAACTCCTCATCAACCGTAGGTCCGATTTTCACCAAATTTGAATCAAATGATCTTCAGACTGTGCTGGCAACATGTTATGGATTTTGTGTCGATAGACAAAACCGTTTTTGCATACCACAGCGACGAATTTGAGGCACACTGCCAAAATGACACTTGAGGCTTTATCTCTGCAATGCTCTGGCATATTTACACCAAACTTTGTGTGTGTCATTGACAATTCACACAGAGTACACCAAATTGATTTGATAACAGCGCCACCTATTGGTCAAACTTGATAAGGCAAGTAATCATGCTAGTAGAGATTGTATTTGTTTTTTTTAGCCATTTCAATTACAATCATCCTAAAATTGCTTTAATTGCTCATTGTTGCACTTCGTGTGATGCTCCATGCCATGCTTAGCTCCTCAATTTTCCGCTGGAGTGCTTGGCCCCGTAATTGCTGCTTGCAGCTATATTTTTCACTGAGTTTAGTCTTAACTTCTAAAGTTTATTTTATAAATTCTTTCTTTTTAGTTTTAGTTAACAATACTAATCCTGATCCGCAGACTTCCACTTGTTTTGAAAGTGTTCATGTCATGTTGCGTTTCTGGTTATTAAAGCTCCAATCAGAATGGTTCCCAAACCCCATGTTATTAAATTGCCATGTAATATGTTATTAGTGGCTGGAAGTGGGTTCTCTGCGGGCACGTATGAAAGAGCAATCAAGCGGTTCTGGAAGTATATGAGAGGTGTCTGAGATGTTTAGGTCTGTCGTTTTTCAAGGTCTGTCATCTTCTGTGGTTACGGGTTCTGCCGGCCATATCATATATTTGAAAAAATATCCTCGGTCAGTTCCAGCTCTGTTATTGTCATTGTAAGCAGAGAATCCATGGGTTTTATCGTTTTGTGACGAATGATCAGACATTGAGCGCTCACAGGTGGCTTTTTTTAATATGACTGTTCTATCCTGATGTTGAAATGACAGGAGCTGTCATGTCTGAATAAAAATAATCATTTAAATTCTTTGTGTAAATAGTATGGTCTTAGTAACTGATTCCAAAAAACAGAGCACTGGTCGCACACCTGGTAAGCATTTGACAGGTGTTATGCCTTGGCAGCGTTACGCAGTGAGTCAGTGCGAATAAAGAACATCGTAAAACTAGCTGCAACCACCTACGCTGTCCCTGTTCACATGGAATGAGAACAAATGGTATTTCATAAAGCTTCATTCAGCTTTTAATGGAGTGAAATAAAGTGTTGAATTCATGTGAAGGACCGGTATATTTCATAATAGATTTTCCAATGTACATTTTTTTGTCTGAGGTGAATCGTAGGTTTGTATAATCTCACAGAGGGCTTGGAAAAGCTCATGGAGAATAGGACACAAGGCGTTTTATTCTACAAGTAAGCACAGATTTATTTTAAAACTTAGTGTTGTTTCATTATTTACAGGAGAAAAGGGTACATGAAAGTTGGATTCTTCTAGTTTTCTTGAGCAAGTTCTGTTTGTTAACCGTTTTACTTCTTCAATTGGCTTTTTTGTGAGGGAAACAGGATATTCAGTGGAAATTGAAAGGATTGTGAAAAGGCAAGTTTTGCATATCCACATGTGAACTTGCTGAAAAAGAGCAAATTTGCTAAATAGCTATTGGCTAACATTTTTCAATTGCCTTTGTGGCCCAAGTGACATTAATGGAAAAAGACATTCATTTCTGAGAAAGGGAAAGTTATTGCATTTTGATTTGATGAATTGTTATAATTTAATTTAAAGACAAACATTTGGTAACACTTTATAGTGTTACTTAATATTAAATAATAAATAAACCAAATATATTATTCCAAGCCTCTTATTCTTACCCAGGTTGCATTTATTTGACCAAAAATACAGTAAAAACAATAATTTACAACTCTGTTTTTAATATACTTTAAAATGCAATTTTCAGCAGCCATTTATAAAGTATTCAGTGTTTTTTTTTTTTTTTTTACCCCCAGGATTCTTTGTTAAATAGAAAGCATTCATTTAAAATAGAAATATTTAGCAAAATTATAAGTGTCTTTACATTTTAAAAGTATTGATCTCTTTTCTTAATTTCTTCAATTAATTGATCCCAGACCCCCAATGCTAGTGTATACCAATACGTTTTTTACATTTCAAATGGTATATAAAAAAAAAAAAGAAACCGAAAAGAAAATCCAGTCATCATTTACACTAGTACGACTTTCTTCTGTGAAACACAGATTATTTATTTTTTTGGACTCCTCCTTTTTACTTTTTTTTTTTTTTTTTTTTTGTAGCCCTTCTGTCATAGAAACAGTTGAAACATTCCACACAATATATTGTTTTGTGTTCCACTGAAGACATGAGGGTGAGTAAATGATGACAGAACTGTTCTTTTAACTACGAACACTACAAATATATATATATATACAACCCGAATTCCGGAAAAGTTGGGACGTTTTTTAAATTTTAATAAAATGAAAACTAAAGGAATTTCAAATCACATGAGCCAATATTTTATTCACAATATAACATAGATAACGTAGCAAATGTTTAAACTGAGAAATTTTACACTTTTATCCACTTAATTAGCTCATTTAAAATGTAATGCCTGCTACAGGTCTCAAAAAAGTTGGCACGGGGGCAACAAATGGCTAAAAAAGCAAGCAGTTTTGAAAAGATTCAGCTGGGTGAACATCTAGTGATTAATTAAGTTAATTGATATCAGGTCTGTAACATGATTAGCTATAAAAGCTTTGTCTTAGAGAAGCAGAGTCTCTCAGAAGTAAAGATGGGCAGAGGCTCTCCAATCTGTGAAAGACTGCGTAAAAAAATTGTGGAAAACTTTAAAAACAATGTTCCTCAACGTCAAATTGCAAAGGCTTTGCAAATCTCATCATCTACAGTGCATAACATCATCAAAAGATTCAGAGAAACTGGAGAAATCTCTGTGCGTAAGGGACAAGGCCGGAGACCTTTATTGGATGCCCGTGGTCTTCGGGCTCTCAGACGACACTGCATCACTCATCGGCATGATTGTGTCAATGACATTACTAAATGGGCCCAGGAATACTTTCAGAAACCACTGTCGGTAAACACAATCCGCCGTGCCATCAGCAGATGCCAACTAAAGCTCTATCATGCAAAAAGGAAGCCATATGTGAACATGGTCCAGAAGCGCCGTCGTGTCCTGTGGGCCAAGGCTCATTTAAAATGGACTATTTCAAAGTGGAATAGTGTTTTATGGTCAGACGAGTCCAAATTTGACATTCTTGTTGGAAATCACGGACGCCGTGTCCTCCGGGCTAAAGAGGAGGGAGACCTTCCAGCATGTTATCAGCGTTCAGTTCAAAAGCCAGCATCTCTGATGGTATGGGGGTGCATAAGTGCATACGGTATGGGCAGCTTGCATGTTTTGGAAGGCTCTGTGAATGCTGAAAGGTATATAAAGGTTTTAGAGCAACATATGCTTCCCTCCAAACAACGTCTATTTCAGGGAAGGCCTTGTTTATTTCAGCAGGACAATGCAAAACCACATACTGCAGCTATAACAACAGCATGGCTTCGTCGTAGAAGAGTCCGGGTGCTAACCTGGCCTGCCTGCAGTCCAGATCTTTCACCTATAGAGAACATTTGGCGCATCATTAAACGAAAAATACGTCAAAGACGACCACGAACTCTTCAGCAGCTGGAAATCTATATAAGGCAAGAATGGGACCAAATTCCAACAGCAAAACTCCAGCAACTCATAGCCTCAATGCCCAGACGTCTTCAAACTGTTTTGAAAAGAAAAGGAGATGCTACCCACCATGGTAAACATGCCCCGTCCCAACTATTTTGAGACCTGTAGCAGAAATCAAAATTGAAATGAGCTCATTTTGTGCATAAAATTGTAAACTTTCTCAGTTTAAACATTTGCTATGTTATCTATGTTCTATTGTGAATAAAATATTGGCTCATGTGATTTGAAAGTCTTTTAGTTTTCATTTTATTAAAATTTAAAAAACGTCCCAACTTTTCCGGAATTCGGGTTGTATATATATATATATATATATATATATATATATATATAAAAAGAAAAGTTAATTTTCTTAAAATTGTTTATGATACATTAACTAATGTTAACAGATTAACCCCCATTAAACAAAGTCTTACCACAATAACACACCAATGAATTGTTCACAAGACCAGGAATGTGCTTTAAGAAAGTAAATGAAGCTAATGATCCAAAGTGTTAATAATGTGGCATGTGGTCATTTATTGACTGGTTTATCTGTCACTGAGCTGTCCTTCAGATGCATCCCACACACCATTTACACCGCAAAAATTCTGCTGGTCTCACCTCATTAACATCTTTTTTTTTTTAAATACACATTAGGGGACTGTTCAGTTTTGTCTTTCTACATGCTGGAGAGGCAGTGTTAACAAGACTATGAAGTGTGGTTCAGAATTTACACATACTTTCACTCACTCTCAACATGCCTCCAAACACGCAGTGCCCAGATTAAATTATCATCAAACAAAGACCTATTGGAATTTTAAGTGCATTATATATGAGAAAAGTAATGAAATTCAATAGCCAGTCAGTGTAAAAGGTATTCTGCATCTAGAATAAAATGCAGGATGAGGTGTGAACATGAAACAGGATAGTATTTTGACAGTTTCGGATGAAAATTTAGATGTGATAATACAAGGTTTCTCACTATCCCTTTAAACGGCACAAGAGGCTTTGCTCCTCAGGATTCTGCTTTTATTGCATGGTGTTTCACTGTTGTGTTGCACCAAATTCACTATTTGGGACACACATTCCGAACTTCAAGTTGAAAATTGGACTTTAAGGGAATGAGGGCCTGGTTATTTGGAGTTGTCCATCAAAAGGTGATTGCAATTCCTTGTTGCAATTCCTTTTCCTCAGGCCTGAAATGTGTGTGTTTCTCATTAAAAGAATGTCCAGCTCTTCACAAAGGAATTGTTATGTTTGGGCAACATCTGTTTCTTAAAAGGCGAGGGCGAAAAGGCCAGAGAAAATATAGGACAAACATTAAATCATAAGTACAACAATTTTTCCTCTGTAATTGAATGGTTGGCTCTGCTTTTCCCACAGAATTGTGCTGCGTCTGTGTGTGTGAGCGTAAGGAGAGAAAGAAAAACGCTGAGTGAAGACTATAGGTTTCGATTCGTCCTTCCTCTTGTCTGGCTTCCTCCACAGCTTTGGAAGAACATAAAAAAATGACAATGAGAAAATTATTTTTTGAACTTTATTAATAAAAGAAGAAAAAAAAAACATATCAGTGAATTAAACCAAAAAGGCTAGTCATATCCATAATATATGAGGCATTACATCCCTTTGAGATAAAAAAAATTTAATATGCGGTAACACTTTACAATAAGGTTCCATTTGAAAACATTACTACATTAGTTTCATTTTCATTTTTAATTAAAAAAAGAAGTAAATAAAGATGTAAAACGTTTAATTTGTTAACATTTATGCCTATGAACCTGCAAACAAACATAAACAATTGTATTTTTATTAGTTAACATTTACAAAGGTTGATAAATCCTTAAAAACGAAATCGCTTATTATTAGTTCATGTTAGCTAATGTTAACGTATGAGGACTTTGTTATAAAGTGTTACAAAATAGGGCAAGGTCAGTTTCTCTTCTGACAATATTTGGAGTTCTTAAGGAAATATCTGCTTATCTTAATAAAAAACTTTTATGGATTCAGAAAAACCACAAGCAGCTCATCGAAGCTAATTATCTTGTGCTTATTGTCGTTTGCCATATGCTACTGTGTATATAAAGGTGTTGCTTTTTTTTTTTTGTACAGGAGCAACGAATGACTAATTCCCTCATAAATCATCCCTATATATATATATATATATAATGTGGTTTGTTAAACTGGCTTTAGACACACGAATGCAGCATGTGTGCAGTAAACATCATTCAACGCTCACACAATGCTTGAGGTACTCTGAAATACTGTAACATTCATACCATAAATTAAATACATGAATTATTCAATTTAATGTCCAACCCAATACAGGTCTGTGCTTTATTTAATTAAGGGGCAGTAATGAGGATGAGATAAATGTTTCAGGAGACTAGATGATTATATAATGTTGGTTTGAACTCCAAAGTCCATCAACTGATTTGAATTCAGAAGAAGTGAAAAGATGCAGGAAAAGATCTGTGATGGTCTTCAGTCAGTTTTGGTCTTGTCTGATTCCAGAGGGCCTAGAAGAAAAAAAAATATTTTGATTGTGTAAATATCATTAGGTATACACCAATATGATTTGACTGATATGGATAATCCAAAATATTTTTGACCCGAACTGATTGATTTTTCAGCAATATTACATGAGCAAGAGAGCTGTTTTGCTGAATATAGCTGATATATTTCCTGTATACACCATCCTTTGAACAAGAACTTAATATTCTATATATATATATATATATATATATATAAATGTTGTACTGTAATGTTTGTGACACCAAATGCATTAATAACAAATTTAACATTATACAGAGTAGCCATTAAATTATCAATTAAAATTATATTTTATCACGGGCTTCCTTGCAACTTCAGCAGAATTTTCCAGGTGCTGATAATTAAAAAAAATATTATGCATAAGTAGTAATAGTTTCTTTAGTAACAATTTCTTTCATTAATTGTTGGATACTGCATTGACTGCATTAGTGCATTTTGATCTCTTGGCAACTAATTTTTGTTCATTTCAACAAGCTGTTCGAACCATGAGACCGTGAGAAGAACAGCGCAAAGCATTAGTGACGGATGTGTTCCTGGAAAGTTTAGCTGCAGGGGCTGTCGGAGATTACGCTACTGCTGCTTTGGACATAAGAGGGAGATCTTGTACTGAGGATGAAGGGACATACATCAGCTCCATAAGAGAGAGCCTGAGGTGTGTGTGTGTGTACTGCTTTGGTGATTTGCAGGTCAGTGTCAAACAGGTGGGAGGAAGAGAAGCCTTCGCCGTCTGCTGCTCTCAGACTGCTCACGGGCTCTGTTCTCATCTGCTGCGCGCTGCCTTCGGTGGCACTACACCCACGATGCACTTCTCCCAGTCTATAGCGCTAACAGGTGGAGGAGTGTGCGTGGGTGCATCAGGAAGCTAAGCGGAATGTATATGTACCTGAGGGGAAGCGTATTATGTCTCTAGCTGTTATCCCAGCGTGGGTTGAGGAGCAAGAAAATTTGTAGCTAGACATGATAAACATAAAATACCCATAAACTCACACATGTAGCCAGTCAGTGATGGATAATTCACAAAATCAGAAAAACACTCATTTGTCATTCCAAACCTGTATGACTTTCTTTTTTCTAGAACAAAAGGATGGTGTGAACACTGCTCTTTTCTATGCAAAAGGGAGTAAGGGAAAAAAAACACAATAAAACACTAGAATATTCCAGTTAGCTTGTGAGTTATTTATCCAAGTCTTCTGAAAGCACCCAATACATTTACGAGGAAAAGACTGTAATTTAAGTTGCTATTTACTGAAAATCTTTCTCTGGCTCAGCATAATTGAATCTGGAATGCTGTGAATCACTCACTGATCAGCTGATATTAGAGGTTAATGGTTGATATTAGATTTGTAATTGTTCATGCTCATTCCCTTATTTTTTCATTTATATTACCATTGCCATCATCTAACATTCACTAAAAATTTTATTCTTAAAAAAAAAAAAATACTTATCATGATATCCAGGTAAGCATAATTTAGAAGATCCAAAAAGCTCATAAAGGCGTCGTAAAACCAATAGATTAATATGGATTGCTTTATTCATACTGGTTTGGTTTTCGATCTTATAAGTTCTGGTTACATTTTAGTAGAGCGACAAAACCTCTCATCAAAAATATCTTAATTTGTGTTTTGAAGGTTAACCAAAGACATGAAGGTGAGTAAATGATGAATTTTCATTTTTTGGGTGCACAATCTCTTTAATAAGACTGTTAAATGTAGTCTTTAGCAAATCTCAAAATGAATATGTCTTTTTTAATACTCTACATTATAATATTGTGATGCCTAAATTCAATCATAACATTTTAAATGATTGTCTTTTATTAATTTTAATTCACTTATTTGATTAGAAAAAAACGTTTACCCCCGGTTTCACAGACAAGGCTTAAGCCTAGTCCTAGACTAAATTGCAAGTCTGAGTTGTTTCAAATGAAAGAAACTTGTACTGATTGATCTTAAAATATATCAGTGCCTTTGTTTGGTCTCAAGATGCACACCAGTAATGTTTTTTTCTAAGGCATGTTTATAAAAATTACTTAAATGTCCTAATTGAACTATGGCCTAATCCTGGTTTAGGCTAAGCCCTGTCTATGAAACCAGGCCATAGAGTTTTAATATCAAACATTTTTCTTAAATAATGGAAAATATTAGCCAGATATCATTATTGGTGCATCTCTAGTTTGTTCTTCACATAAAGCCTTCATAGGGCTTGGAATATAGTGCAGTTATATGGACTACTTTTATGGTGTTGCTTTTTTGTGTTCCTCATTGTCATGACATGATGAAAGAATTTTAATTTTTGGGTGAACTATCCCGTTAAGAAAATATTTTGGAGAATCTTGGTAACCAGTGTTGGGTCCCATCGACTTCCATAGTATGTCAATGGGACACTCAACTGTTTAGGTACCAACATTTTTCAATATATCTTCTTTTGTGTTCCATAGAAAAATTAAACTCAGATACAGATTTGGAATGATATTGGGGGAGTAAACTGTGAAAGAATGTTCATTTTTGGCTGAGCTATCTCTTTAACTTACTCTTTGAGGAATCCCAGATGTAGTTGTTCAGGATTTCTCCCAAGACGTAGTAGACACTGATCAGAGCCGTGAGGCAGATGAAGAAGAGAATTCTGGCCATGGGCCCAATGTGATCCAGCAACGGATAAACCCACACCCCTGTCATGCAGTGCACCCAGCACATCCTATAAGAGCGAGACAGAGAAAATCTGTTACCTTTGCACCCATGATCTGTCCTTGTGTCTGCTAAATCCAGCATTTGAAAGGCTGCAGAAGCAGTCACCGCACTGTAAATTTGTCTACCATTCGTGTCTGTGAATGCTAGACACTGCTCTTTTTGTTATGATTTTTGCTGGAGCAATTTTAATGCAGTCACATGGTTATAATCTACAGTCTGACAGTACGTTTATGTAATGGATTGTGCCTGTTTAATCTACTCCTGCACTCATAACCTTAGCTTTAATATTTGATGAATATTAAAGAAGGCCCATCTACCTACTTTTCAAATGGCTTGTTTTCTCAGCCTCGTGAGTGTCCTGTGAAATGGTGTGTATATAAAAGCTGTCACTGGAAGGTAATTCTCATGTAAAGCTGCCTATGGATTTAACAACTGTGGGCAAGTCTTATTCCCTGACTCAATAATATGCAGTGCCTAATCAGCTTAATTTAGGGAAGGGAAATAAGAAATAAGAGAGGTGTGTGCTGATAATCTTGTACTTAAGGTGATTTTGACAGAGGCCTCCTTCATGCTGTCAGGCCAGTTTAGGTTGGCTCCAAGGACTTTCTTCATGTTGCCAAGTAATCTTTTATATGCAAGACTAAATAAATCCTTGGCTGATTATTTTCCAATGGTTTCTGGGGCACTGAAACTGGGGTTGTATCTACAAAGGGCACTTGAATTTGGTACAAAACAGGGCTTGAAACTCTTAAAATACTTTTTTTTTCTCCAACAAATGCTGCTTGTCAACCTCAGGAGGTCAAACTAAATGTTATACGAGCTGTTTTATTTTCTATTTATTTTATATGAGGTTGGCAGTTTTCCAATGTTGTTGCCAATTTGAGACTAATTGGATCTAAATAAATAGTTTAAAACTCCTTATTTGTGTAAATATGTTGTTTTCTAAAAAGTTCTTATTAATAATTATTTTTATAAATATCAAATATATTTATTATTATTATTGTTGTTGTTTTTTAACAGAAGTTTAAAAACCCTAGACATGATGATGATTTTTTTATATTATTATAATTATGAGCATTCATATTAATATTAATTTATTCTTAGTTATTTATTAATTAATCTATTTATTATTGCATCACCATAATTACATTTATTATTAAATTAAATTAACCTAATGAAATAAATAAATGTGTTGTTGCTTTTAAAGTACACCAGAATGTGGTTTGTGTGATTTGTTTTAATTTTATTTTTATTTTTGTAAGCAAAAATGTTTATTATTATTTATTAATTATTATAACACCATATACTGTATTCAATGATAATTAAAATAATAATAATAATAGTCATTATTGTTCTTGTTGCTGCTGTTATTTTTAAACTGCACCAGAATATCTAACTGATATCTAACATTTAGCCTAAAGCTTTGTAGTTATTAATAAACTTATAGTCAAAGTCTCTGTTTAAATGGTGATTCAGTCATTTTGTATGTTTAAAACTAGGTTCATTTCATGTTAGGTGATTGTTTACACAGGATTTGTGCCTCTAATGTTTTTACAATGTAATGGGAGACCAAAGTTTACCCTGTTCGTGCAGGAAAGTGCCAGAATTTAAGCAAATTAATTACGGTTTAGAAAGACATAAGGGAACGATTCGGAGGTCAGGAAGTTCAGGTGGCCAGATGGAATCTTTCCTTTTGACTGACACTGTGCTAGAACAATGCAAAGCCAGTTTCCCCTGATCCTCATCATACCAATGAATGTGATGAAAAGAGACATTTACCATAAAACATATCCCAAGGCAAACATGCACACCACGAAGAGTCCACAGGTCCTGCTGGGATATCGATGGTATGTTGTTCTCATCTCAATTATGATGAAAGGAAGAACTGTTGTGTGCTGAAAAGGACAGAAATAGATCATGGTTAGCTTTACGAATGACTTTAAAGCATAAAAAGATTGACGCAGTGTCGCCAAATTTCAATTTGCGAAATGGAATTTTCCAGGAAGTGTTCCGTTTACTTTCTCAATGTGGTTTCCCTGTGGACTGATGGGTCATACATCTGATACATTCAATATCTGACTTACCTTATCACATTGGTTACTCTGATATACTATTGACAGATAATAAATATTACACTTTAAAGTATTACCACCTGCAACCAAAATGCAGCTCTATACAGAAAACAAAGGGTATTAAGATACTCCGTTAAGTATTTCTTTTAATAACTCATATAGATTATAAAATGGGTATTGTGAGTGGGCTAAGAATAATTATTACAAACCTGACTGAAACATTAACAAAATTTAATTTCCAAATAGAGTGGGATCAGATTTACATCCAAATGCTAATTAATCTGCACAGAACGGAACCCAAACCACAAAGTGTAGCTATAATCTGCTTAAATTATCCGGTTTTATTCAAAATGACTGAATCAAAAAGATGTTTGTCACTGAGTCTCTAGCTTGGATCAAAGCCAAAAGACGCCTTTTTCTAAACAATGGGTGAATAGTTGTCACTGTTCTTATTTTATGTTGCTTCACATCCATAAACGCTTGTTGCTTCAAGAGCCTATCATAAACGCTTGTTGATACACACTTTTATCTGTATTTGTTGCAGAATTAAGCTAGTGATGTGTGGCAAAAATACGCCATGAATTGTGTAATATATGCAAAACAGATGTCAAACAGCTATTTTTCAGCCATCTTGATTAACTCATCGTTACACTCTTCTGCATTAGGACTGTGAATAGAACGGTTACATAACTTCAAGCTAATTACTCAAACCAGAAATGCCAAGGAAGCTGGGTGTGAATTGAAGCCGAGTGTTTGACAAACAAGCTGACATGGTTTCATGCGCCTGAAAAGATGAAGGCATGCTAGACGAGCCGAGCCTGGGCGGGGGATTCTTCTGCCATGTGAGTGACGAGAATGGGTCAAATGTCATTTTTATAACCATTACTACCATTATGAAAGCCAATACAAACACATCAGGTCATGGGTTTTAACATAAAGTTAGCTTATTGGTTTTTTTTTTTATGTAGAGCTGAACATCTGTTTCATTTTTATGAGAGTGCTACCATGTGCATTGTGCATGAGAAAACATTTAGGCTGATGGTTTGTTAAAAGTTGCAATGGACAATGTCATAATGTACATTAGGTCAGTATTAAAAGCTAATCATTTTTAATTACTCGCCTTCATGTTGTTTCAAACCTATACTGTATGACTGTCTACTTCTGTAGAACTGGAAAGAAGATATTTTGAAGAATGTTGCTTCACATGGACTTCCATTCTTGACCACATAATGTGGAAAACTGTTTTCGCTTTGGAATAAAAAAAAAAGAAAAGAAAAAAGAAACATTAAGAAAAAAAGGGTATTTGCAACTTTAATCTCACATTTTTTCTTGGAATTCTGAGTTTATGTCTCATAATTCTGGAACAAACTCTCACTTTTTTCCCCTATTGAAAAAGTCAAAATTGTGAAATAAATTTGTTTTAAACTGAAGTGGTTTCGTATTTATGGACCATAAAATGAAAGTCAATGGAAACCAAAATTGTTTGGTTACCATCATTCTTCAAAATAGCTTCTTTTGTGTCCCACAGAAGAAACAAAGTCATGCAGGTTTAGAATGACATTAGGGTGAGTCATTTTTAATTTTTTTTACATTTTGGGTGGACAATCCCATGGGTCTCCTTTCATTGCATGTTCACTTCTTCTGTTAGTCACCAGATGGCACCCTTCTTACATAGAGACAGTCAAAACTCTCATCCCCCGAAGACCTTGCCTCATTTGACCCCACATCTGTGGCGAAAGCAGCATAAGGAAGACTTACAAGCCTTACTGAAATTACATGACATGTTGATATTCTGATATGCTTTTAACATGCCACCACAGCTCTTACAGAACCCCCTTTTGCAACACATAATCATATTGCCACACTAAATAAAAAACAGACCACATTTACTGGGCTTTCCCTAGATATGAGCGTGCCAGCCCGCTTAAAGCTCAGATGCTGGGTGTTTAAGTCCGTCTCATCAGATCGGCAGGTCTGGACTTGTCTTTGACAAGTGGGAGGAGTGAGATGTACAGTCAGTGAGAAAGCAGCTATTTGTGTATGTGTGTCACTCTTTGTCTGAACCCATGATGTGCTAGTTACCAGTTATGAATCACATTACTGCTAACCAAACAGATACTGTAATGTTCCAGAAAAGCTGCCAATGTCAATCAAAAGTCATATACAACCCGAATTCCGGAAAAGTTGGGACGTTTTTTAAATTTTAATAAAATGAAAGCTAAAAGACTTTCAAATCACATGAGCCAATATTTTATTCACAATAGAACATAGATAACATAGCAAATGTTTAAACTGAGAAAGTTTACAATTTTATGCACAAAATGAGCTCATTTCAATTTTGATTTCTGCTACAGGTCTCAAAATAGTTGGGACGGGGCATGTTTACCATGGTGTAGCATCTCCTTTTCTTTTCAAAACAGTTTGAAGACGTCTGGGCATTGAGGCTATGAGTTGCTGGAGTTTTGCTGTTGGAATTTGGTCCCATTCTTGCCTTATATAGATTTCCAGCTGCTGAAGAGTTCGTGGTCGTCTTTGACGTATTTTTCGTTTAATGATGCGCCAAATGTTCTCTATAGGTGAAAGATCTTGACTGCAGGCAGGCCAGGTTAGCACCCGGACTCTTCTACGACGAAGCCATGCTGTTGTTATAGCTGCAGTATGTGGTTTTGCATTGTCCTGCTGAAATAAACAAGGCCTTCCCTGAAATAGACGTTGTTTGGAGGGAAGCATATGTTGCTCTAAAACCTTTATATACCTTTCAGCATTCACAGAGCCTTCCAAAACATGCAAGCTGCCCATACCGTATGCACTTATGCACCCCCATACCATCAGAGATGCTGGCTTTTGAACTGAACGCTGATAACATGCTGGAAGGTCTCCCTCCTCTTTAGCCCGGAGGACACGGCGTCCGTGATTTCCAACAAGAATGTCAAATTTGGACTCGTCTGACCATAAAACACTATTCCACTTTGAAATAGTCCATTTTAAATGAGCCTTGGCCCACAGGACACGACGGCGCTTCTGGACCATGTTCACATATGGCTTCCTTTTTGCATGATAGAGCTTTAGTTGGCATCTGCTGATGGCACGGCGGATTGTGTTTACCGACAGTGGTTTCTGAAAGTATTCCTGGGCCCATTTAGTAATGTCATTGACACAATCATGCCGATGAGTGATGCAGTGTCGTCTGAGAGCCCGAAGACCACGGGCATCCAATAAAGGTCTCCGGCCTTGTCCCTTACGCACAGAGATTTCTCCAGTTTCTCTGAATCTTTTGATGATGTTATGCACTGTAGATGATGAGATTTGCAAAGCCTTTGCAATTTGACGTTGAGGAACATTGTTTTTAAAGTTTTCCACAATTTTTTACGCAGTCTTTCACAGATTGGAGAGCCTCTGCCCATCTTTACTTCTGAGAGACTCTGCTTCTCTAAGACAAAGCTTTTATAGCTAATCATGTTACAGACCTGATATCAATTAACTTAATTAATCACTAGATGTTCTCCCAGCTGAATCTTTTCAAAACTGCTTGCTTTTTTAGCCATTTGTTGCCCCCATGCCAACTTTTTTGAGACCTGTAGCAGGCATTACATTTTAAATGAGCTAATTAAGTGGATAAAAGTGTAAAATTTCTCAGTTTAAACATTTGCTACGTTATCTATGTTCTATTGTGAATAAAATATTGGCTCATGTGATTTGAAATTCCTTTAGTTTTCATTTTATTAAAATTTAAAAAACGTCCCAACTTTTCCGGAATTCGGGTTGTAGTAAGGTTCAAGTTTTCAGCATATACAGTAGTTGTTGTTTTCACCATTGTTGTTAAGGTACAGAGTGTCATAAGCACCTCGCTGTAAAAATCAAGGCGGTGTAATGCATTGAGATGTCTTAATAATTGTTCTCAGTAACACTACTTAGATTATCCAAGTCAGATTTGCTTGTTTACTAAATGGAAAATTGTATTCTTCTATCACTTCCTCCTTGTAAAGCTAAGAATTGTTTGATGCCTGTCACCATCTCTGAGGTTTGTGTGTAAAGCATTGCGTGCTATGTGCATTCAACTGAAACTTTTGCACCTCATGCCTGTGCTTTGCAATATGACTGCAGAGCTGAAGTCATTTGTAATTTGTGTCATATGAAGTCATTTGTGAGATTAAAATGGAAACAAGTTTTACATACTGATAATTTGTGTATATATAATACACACACACACACACACACACACACACACACACATATATATATATATAATTAATACTTTATTTAATACAGCAAGGTTTTATTACATTATTAAATTTACCCATACATTTTTACAAAACATCTGTATTTAAAATAAATGTTGCTTTTCTAATCATCAAAGGATCCTAAAGAAAATGTATAATGGTTTCTTCTAAATAAATAAAAAGCTTATTTAATAAAATCATTAATTAAGCAACCCTTTCCAACATTTATAATAATAACAAGAAATGTTATTGAGCAGCAAATCAGCACATTATATTATCAGCATATGATTTCTGAAAGATCATGAAGACTGTACTAATGGCTGCCGAAAAATACAGCGTTGCCATCACAGAAGTAAAATATACAACAGTTCTGAATAATTGGAGCTCTGGCTTTTTTACTTTGAACACACACATACACACACACACACACACACACACACACACACACACACACACACACACACACACACACACACACACACACACACACACACACACACACACACACACAGAGATATATATGTGTCTGTGTATGCAAAGATGTATATGCACATTTCTATACTAGATGGATTTCTAGTTTCTATATTTCTATATGGATTTCTATGTCTCTGTATATGTATCTATGCATGTGTGTGTGTGTGTGTGTGCGTTGTATGCAGACACAAACACATAAATACAATCATATATACATATATAGAGACAGAGAAATCCATCTAGCAGAAATGTGCATATGTACACATCCATCTTTACCTGTTTTCTCAGCACCACGAGTGAAGGGCTTTTTAAAGATTTGTTAAAAATATCAAGATAAAAATGGTTTTAAAAAATGTGTTGTGAGCAGCCTGCATTCTGTTCCCCATCTAGCTATTTCTGATCACAAGAACACGTCCTGTGTGAATGAGTCCATGCTCCTGACTCATTCTGTGCTGTCTGCTCTCAGTAAGTGTGGTTTGGCACACTGCATTTAGTAGCTGCTAGTCTATGCTGACTGCAGGCTGCAAAAACACTAGGGCGTTAATTGTACTTTCTAATTTGTGCTTTTGTTTCTTATTAATATGAATTTATTTTTAAGATTACTTCATGAGGATTAATCACCTAAATTAATTTAAATTTAGTGTAATATTCAAAGTCAAATGATGCAGTATAAAATGCAATGATTTTATATATATATATATATATATATATATATATATATATATATATATATATATATATATATATGTGTGTGTGTGTGTGTGTGTGTGTGTGTGTGTGTGTATTGACAGTGATGTTGGGAACTCCCTCTAATTCTTTGTGGGTTCTCTGTTCTTCTTATGTGTCCATATGAACGTCTTTCATCACCATAATGATTTTCCCATTCAATGCCCTCAAATATTTACAAAACATGTTTGCGACAAGTTTGAGAGATTCAGAAACCTTTTCATCTCTTCCCAGAAGCAAGTCAGG
This sequence comes from Carassius carassius, assembly GCF_963082965.1. Taxonomy (NCBI): domain Eukaryota; kingdom Metazoa; phylum Chordata; class Actinopteri; order Cypriniformes; family Cyprinidae; genus Carassius; species Carassius carassius. The sequence continues at coordinate 7,596,036 of NC_081772.1, forward strand.
GAGTCGAAGTTGGCACTTGGATAATAGACGGTTATTCTGTTCATTACGGTGATTACTGTCTAATTGCTATAATGCCAAACCTCTGCAGAAAAAACTAAGAACGTATGCTTCTAGAGGTGTGGAGATGTGTCTCAGCATGCATGTAACACTGAAGTATTCTCGAAGGAGCTCGCTCACCCACACACATTCCATCTATCAAATCACAATGAGGGGTAATCTTTAATGCCCCACCATCGAAACCCCTCATGATCTACTGAAACGACTCTCAACCTCTCCAGACTGCTCCTGAGAGACTTGTGGCTGTACTTGAGCACTTATGCAGGGACCGGCGTGGGTTTTGAATCTGCACACCAATAAGACAATTGTAAAAAACATTTACATTAGCAAAGAAGGCCTAAAATATGAAATAGGACACAATTTGTGGCCTAATTTGGCAATGATTTGACCTTGCTTTGTGAAGTTCTTTTTAAAATTCACCCTAGTGGCTGATGCTTTTCAAAATATTTTCACCATCTCACGATATAGTAAAAACAGCAATATTTAGATTTTTTTATATAAACTAACTGTTTATATAGATGTTATATATAAACTTTCAGCAGTCATTCCTCCAGTCTATCAGAAATCATTTGAATATGCTGATTTGGTGAAACATTTATTATTATTATCAGTGTTGAAAACAGTTTTGCTGCCTAATAACAGTGACACATTTTTTTTTTTCCCTTGAGGAACAGAAAGCTTAGAAGAACAGCGTTTATTTGAAATAAAAATCTTTTGTCTTTTGTAATATTATAAATGTCTTTTAACTATCACTTTTGATCAATTTAATGTTTGCTTGCTGAATAACAGTGTTAAACACCTTAACTATAATTTTTGCATTCTTGCTGATTAAAGTTATGAATGTAAAAAAAAACAAAAAACATTTCCAACGGCATTTAATGTTTTGCCACCTGAAATAGTAAAAGGACAGATTTTTAAGTACATCATTTTTTTTTTAAATATTACAAATCTATTATTACTAATTAAAATTATTTGTATAGGTATTAGTTATTTAACTATTAAATATCTGTTGTTAAAAACATCTAAATAATATTGTAAAAGTACAATTTGGTGCTTCTGTTATTGATTAGTGGTCTTTTTGAAAGCTTGTAGGAGCATCACAGTACTCACAAAAATATTCTATAAATACTTTTACATTAAATAAAATGTATTAAAATGTGTAAAATGCATATTAAAATGTAAATGTCATTGACATGACCTCTGACACAAACCACACGACTATTGCTGTACTTTATTAGTTTCTTTCTGTTTGACTGTCTCCATCCTAAATGATCTCTCACACTCTCCTTCACAGACCGAGCACAGGCTTGCATGTGGGAATAGTGTTGGGTTTGACCCCAGGACCGTCTCTTCACATACATAGTGTCTGTTTCATTGGTAATGAATGATAATAATCATAACCTCACATGCAATTATGAGTTGTGGTTATTGAAGCACAACTGCCAGATCTCAGAAGAAACTGAATTTGAGAAAAGCGAGACTAGAAATTCTATCCGTGGGTGCAAAATCCAAAGCTCCAAGAACAGCCCTTTGCCTGGTGATCACACTTAATCAGTTATGATCAGTGATAAACTATGCTTTAATGCTCACTGACACAGATAGTTATTTCATGATATGGAGAGCTCTAGAGGAATAGGCACATTGGCAGAACCTTTGCCCGAACCTTCCAGCTCCTGGAGTCTGTTAAGCAGCAGTGTTTCTTGTTTTTGTCTTCTGACAGTGGTGAGACAGCGTATGTTAGGATTTCACAGCTGCGTCCCGGTTGGGATTCAACCCAAACCTCTGTGGTCAAAGTGTCAAGGCTTCAGCTACTGCCACATTAGCGTTTGGCTGCAGTCTGTCACTCTATACTTGAACCAAGGACATAGTTTGTCATTAGCGGAATAAAAATATATCATAGTGCAGCGATCTGATAATAAATATCAATGCATCCATTACGGAATTTAATAATCAATTATAATGACTATAATAATTCTCCATGTGTTATAGATGCCATCTCAGATGACTTATTTCCTGAGTTTGGATTTCTGCATCATTCATAGTTGACCGACTCTATTGTTGAAGCTTTATTTCCCATTTGTGATTTATTTAATTATTTTTAAATGTGTATTCTAGAATATTTGGACAATATACTTTACTTTAAAGTGCCATTAATGTATAGTTGTTAATTCTTTGGCATTGCTTGATTAAGCAACTCGTCATTATCCTTTATTTTTATTGAATCAACATACATTTGTTATGTAAAATTGCAATCAAAAGTCAAAAAGATTGACAAGTTTGTAATGTTTTTGAAAGAACTCACCAAGGCTGAATTTATTTGATCATAGAAAAAAACATTTATATTGTAAAAAAAAATATTACTGCTGGGCAACGATTAATCGCATCCAAAATATACGTTTTTGTTAACATAATATATGTGTGTGTACTGTGTATATATTTTATGTATATATAAATGCACATAATACAGAGTATAATTTGAAAATATTTACATTTATATATTTATATTCATAAAATGTATTTAATATATAAACATAATATATTTTTCATAAATATATAAATGCATATGTGTGCATTTATATAGGCCTATACATAATAAATATACACAGTACACACAGTTATATTATGTAAAAAACAACTTTTATTCTGGATGCGATTAATTGCAATTAATCGTTGCCCAGCAGCATTAAAAATATTGTTATATATGATTAATTATTGTCATTAAAATATTGTTATATATTATTAACAATTAAAATATTGTTATTGTAAAAGGTGACAATTTTCGGTTGTTTTCTATTTAAATATATTTTAAAATGTAATCTATGGATTTCCAGCAATAAATACTCAAGTCTTCGGTGTCACATGATCCTCCAGAAATCAAAATCAGAAATCAAATCATTTTTATATTCTGATTGGGTGCTTAAGAAACGTTTCTAAGAGTGCTAGTCATTGCAGTGGTCAGTGCTGACAAAGCATACAGAATATAAAAATATATGCCACAACAAAAAGGCCAACAAAAGTGCTCTTCTTGGAAATCGATAGAGATTATTTATCTGTGCAAAGAGAGCATAGTTGTTCTTTTCGAAAACGCAAGACAACTATGATTAATGGGATGTCATATAAATACACCTACTACAGTTTGTTTGGTACTGTGGATAGAGTTACTTGTGATGGATGAGCCAGTTGGTTAAAGGGCCATGATTCAGTTTGCACTGCCATCTTATCACAGTCCAGCTTGCCCCAACCTGTCAAAGCGGCAGAACCCTGTGGAATCCGAACAGGAGATATGTGTGCTAACCATGCAGCTGGCTGCCTGATAGAAGACTCACAGAGGCTATAGGGTGACGGATAGAGTGCTCCCAAGGACGGGTGTTGGGTTTCCATTGTGGCATACTCCCCACGGCTTACAGTCGACCGGGGCTTACTTGACCTCTTAGCCCTTTTCCCCTTGGCAGCCGTGAATCCCCACTAAATATCACCCTGTGCTGCACCGCAAACAGCCGCCACCACATGGAGAGCCTGTTTAGGTCCCCGCTCAGCTGGATGGGTATCAGTAGATTTGGCCTGACGGTGCATTTTTCGCCACTGAGGCGAGCTTGAATGTGACCCAGACTTGTTTTATTTTAGACTGTGTTTGTAGGCCCTTGTCTTAATTTAACATGGCAGTTCTCTTTCTCTGACCACCATGCTGAGACGCTCTTGGAGTCTTGTGGTTTTGGCCAGCATGCCTGGGCTGTATGCAGAAAATCCCCTCCAACAAAACAGCACAACTCACTCCGAGGACCCTGAACTATAAACAGGTCAGACCTTGTCAAACACTCCCAGGACTGACTCTGTATCCTCCTGTTTCAGTAAAAGTATTGCATGCACTTCACATTGATGTCAAACACTCACTCTGTGTGAACAGAATGAATGGTGAGATAGAATTACTCAAGTACAGAGCGACAGATGTAGCCTTTTTTGACCGATACACAGAAACTATTTGTAAATATCTGTATTATGAATGTATTAAAAGAAATCATCTTAGTGTTGTTATTTATTCAGTGTCTTAATAAAATGAATGATAATCATTAATATCCAGAAACTATTTCTAAATGTTGTTTTAAAGAATTAGAGTGCAAAAATTGTGAGTTTATTATTATCAGAAGTTATCAACATAATCTGAGTGTTATTATTATTTATTTAGTGTCATGAATAATTGAAAATCAATATGCAGAAATAATGTATATTTGTTTATCATTATATTAATATATATTTGTTTATTGTTATTATTGATCAACAACTCAGTGTTTTTTATAACAAAATAAATAATAATAATCATTATCAATACTGATCATCAATATGAAGAAATGGTTTGTATTAGTTTTGTAAATAAATCATCATTAGACTTCAAAAATGTTGTATTGTGTATTACATTATGTATTTTGAGTTTTTTATATATATTAATAATCTCAGTGTTTTTTATTGATTTATTCAGTGTCTTAAAATTATTATTAATAATAATGAAAATATTATTAATAATAATAATAATGAAAATATTATTATTAATAATAATGAAAATATTATTATTATTAATAATAAAAATAATAATGATTATTTATTCATAATGAATTATGTAACTAATCATTTAATTAAAACAGTTATATATTTTTTTCAAATGAATAGGCAATGGAGGTTTTCAATTATGTTTTAAATTCTAAGCTACATTTCTCACTTAAAAATGAAGGCCTTATTTTATTTTTATTTTTTTGTATTTATCCGAAAATAAGCGGATAAATTGCGGATATTGAAATAGAATTAATGGCCAGAAACTTGTGAGCCCTAAAGTTGTGTGCAAGACCAAGTACAAAAGACTCCAGTGTAATGCATGAGACCTTCTATGTGAAGCACATGACGAGATTTCACAAGCTCATTATGCACTGCTGATCGCACTTCACTGGCAGCCTAAGATAGCAAAACTGGTGTGAACACAGATGTTTCTATGTGCAAATTAAAAGCAGGGCTTACTGCTTACTCTACTGTCAAGTACACTCCAAGAATTCTGAGCAAGAGTGGTTTCCAGCCTCTCCGATGTGAAAACTTCTTGGCCAACCTTGTCAACAATGGTCAAGAATGCAAACTACAAAACGGACATCTTTCACTGGGTTGAGATGGGTAAATATTTTCCCAGTTGTTAAGGATGAGCTAGCCAGCCAGCTATGCGCTTATTTTAATGATGGGATTGGATAGAGGAACTTTACCTAGTACCTTTTCCAGGCTCAACATGGCAACTCAATCATGAGCGCGAGTGTGACATCGTACACCGCTGTACCGCTGGACCTGCAATTATTGATCTTTATAAAGCAATCCCCCAGCACTTAAGAAAACCAAAGGAAATAGCAGAACAGAAAGCACTTCAAAAGATTATTTCCCCGTTCAATATCATTGAACATATCGTTTTTTGCCTCTTTGCACCAGTTGTTTTAAGATTTTGGGTTTGTTCTGTGAAAAACCAATCTGTCTCTTGATCTTTGCGGAATAGCACATCTGTTTCCTTTGCTCCGTGCAGAAAAAGTTTAGACCACGTAGAGTCACAACAACTGTCAGCTGAAACCTCCCAGTTCACCCTGATGATACGCACATGCACTGCTGAATATTTGAAACAATTGACTGCTGACCGAAGTGTCTGTTTTTACTCAGAAAGGTCAATGCGAGGCCTCCATTGCTGATTTTACAGAGACTTTCATCTCAAGCCAAAAAAAAGTCAAATGTAAGTGCATGATAATTTTAGTTTTATGCTTAAAACAAAGGAATCACCCTTGCTAAAGTTAGCTCAGTTTCTGACAATCTCAAACTATCTTTTATTTATTTATTTTAAGATTTTTGATTCTCATTTAATGTTTGTTAGTGCTATTTAGTGTCATCATAAATGTATTTATTTATTTATTTAGTGCCTCAATGCAACAAAAGATTACATTCTGAAAATAATATTGTATCATTTTAAATTTTTATATCATTTTATATTATTATAATTTATTATATTTGCAAGGCTTGGCACATTGTTGGATATTCATCTCTGACTATTTTCCTCTAATTATTGTTTTCTCCTAACAAAGGTGGCTTTTTTTGGCTTCTTGAGATTATGACCATTTGGCGTATTAATTAGAGTATTGCACATCCATTGTTATTGAGATACTATTACAGTTTTTATTAACATTTTAAATTATATTTATATTTTCCATTTAAATTTAAATTTCAGTTAAAGTTTTGGTCATTTTGTTTTGTCATATTTATTTATCTAATCTATATAATAATATCATTCTTATGGTTTTAGTTGTAGCTAACTATAATAACCTTATATATCCAGCTTTTTGTTTCCTTGTTAAAAATATGCAGTAGCATAAAAAATGTAAATCAATCTGTCATTATTCATTCAAAATCTTGAGATATATGGCAGGTAGAACAATTTGTAAAAATAATATTAATATGTTGTCCTCCTGCCTGCTTGATAAGAGGCAGTTGTTTTCGCGCTTGAACACAAAAGCTGAATTCTCCTGGAAGTCTCTAGGGGAGATGATCTCTTGTTATGACAGGCTATTTTGGCGCAGAACGGCTGGCACAGTAGCAGGGATGCTCTCTGGCAAGTGTGGATACAGTGCTAGCATGATGAGGCTTTTTAGTTCCCTGTGCCAAGAAGTGTGTTGGTTTGGTAGCTGCTCTTTGTCCCATCACATGATAGGATAATGATATAGGCTTAATTTGTCCCTCAACGCACTAATGCAGAGTACTGATCCCGGTTTAATTTGCTCTCCGTCATGGCTCACCTTAATTTAATCCATACTGCATTAGAACCTGACCATTGTAATCAGATATAATCAAATGGCATTTGTGAAAATCCAGCTAAAGATCTCAAAGCCTTTAGATGTGGTGTGTCTTTTTGGTTTTCAAACAAAGCAGAACAGGTCTTTGATCAAACATCAGGATATTATAGTTTGTTTGACTTCACTATGCTGGGTTATTTGCAACGAACCCTGATTGCATAAGACCATAGCACATTATGTCCTCTGTAAGTGGCTGGAGCCTTGCCAGAAAAAACAGGCAGATCCCTCCTGTCAATCTGGAGCTTTAGAGAGTGAAGTGGTTGCCAAGCAAAAAGATAATGCTAACACCACAGAACAACGACAGAGAAAACAAGAGCAGCCGCTCCGTAATCCAGCATGGCACATGGTCAAATCACAAACGAAGGGAATTTACAGAGAAGCCGTCATGATAATAGAATGCTTCTTTGTGTTCTAGCATGCACTCTTGAGTAATAGAGCTTTTTGTGTACAAAGTCTATTAATATTGGTACAGTATCGTATGGAAGCTTGTTTTCACCATGGAATCAAAAATTAAAAAGAGAAGTGACTGTGACTTTATATCTCTTTTTTCCTCACAGTTTTGAGTTTATAACTATTCTTGCAATTTTGAGGGGGAAAAGGATTAGACATAACAGCCACAAGTTCAGATATCTGATCAGGTGAATGTGTATTATGGCACATTTAATTTGTATTATAATGTATTATAAAAATGGGCTTCACAGAAAGTGATACCATTTTTGTTTGATTTATTTTTTGTTAATGTTAATAACACCGACCTCTCCCTTATGTTCACCAGTGCAGCTGCTGATTGTTCTATGCTTTCTGCAACAATACTGAGCCACTTTGTGTTTCTAAGCCAGGCTGATATAAGATCACAGCACACATCCTCCGGCGATGCATGAAAGAATCCACGGGTAAACGTTCTATGGAAGATGACAGTGGCACTCCACTGTGGAAAATACCACAAAAATGCTGATTTATTTTGCTTCACTTTACTTCACTGTATACAGGGAATGGCAAGCCATGGGACAAAAGATTTAGCAGGGAAACCTCAATGGCCATAATGAAGAGGAGCCTTGTTTTAACATCTCATTAAAATGATTCTGCATTTAGCAGCAATCTGAGGAATTACAGTCTGAGCTTGTATGAGACCAGTACCAGTAAGTTGGCAACAACCACCAGATGGCAATGTGTCAACAGCCTGATGTATTTTTTTACTTATGGAGACTAATACTAATATTTCAATTATACGCATATGAATCAGGGTCTGGGCACTGCAGGTGGTTACTAGCCTGTTTAAATTGTTATTTCTAGTTGTCAGATATACCTTTTGGTTTATATACTTGGGCAGTATAATAATTGATGGGTAGTTTGCATCCAGTTTATGGGTGCTGAGCCACAATTATTTTGAATTTATGTGTATTTTATCATCATTCACTATATTGGTTTGGACAAAAACGATCTAACAGTTTCCTGTTAAAACGAAAGTCATAGAGGTTTAGAATGACTTGAGGGTGAATAAATGATGACAGAAATGTTATTTTTGGGGAAACTTTCCCTTTAAGGTACCAATATGCATAATTTACATTTAGATAAGGCATGAAGTGTGTGTGTGTGTGTATTTGTTAGTTATTTTACTATATATTTGTTCCTATCGAAGTAATGAAAATGCTTCTAGCTTCGTATTCAGTTGTTAATATGCAATTTTCTTAATATAAAATCTTAATATTTGAACACTATACTATTAACTAGGGAGCCAGCTAGTGCATTAACTTTGGCAGCCTTACAATAAAAATAAAATAATAATAATAATAATGACAGAATAAAACTAGATTTTAAAGAAATATAAATGTAAAAAAAAAAGCAAAACAATTAATTAATTACTTTTTCCCTGGGACAGTTTGTCAACCTTATCTAACTAAAAGATGCATGTATTGTATTGGTACATTGGTACAAAAAGGTTTTTTGCACTTTTTAAATGAAAGTGTAAAGTGTAGCAAAGTCTGATATACTCTAACATCTGGTGCTTATCCTCGCGGTATCCTGAAGGCGGTCTGGGTAACACCGTTGGTTAAGCAGAAACTAGTCTGTCTGAGGTTCCTCTGACAGTGGCAAACCAAACATGTTATTAGATGCAGAGAAAACACCAGTGGAGTGCATCAGGAGCCCAGATCAGTTTAGCACAGCCATGGATGGTGACATTGATCGATCTCAGTCTTCTGGATGTATTTCTCCTCTTGCTCAGAGGATGGATTCTTGTTACTGTAAATGGTGAAACACTTATCCCCACAGTCTGAACGTACTGGTAGTTGCAGCAGGAACGTACAGTTAGAGACAATTTTGAGAGGAAGGCACTCTTCAAATTGGCCTGTGGGCACAGCTATTTTCTACTCCAAACAACATCCCACAAATCCAGCAGAAGGAATTGTAGAGAAATTCCACAGACAGGCTGAAAGATAATTTTAAAAAGCAAAGTCGGCTTCCTCTCAGTGTGAGTTTTTCTTTACAGGCCAAAAGAAGCTCGAATTGCAACAGGAATTCATTACTGAACTATAGGGTTAAATGGGATACTTGTGTAAAAATCATTCTCTGTTGCAGCAACAGATGTTTTTGAAGGTTTTGAAACTGTAAGACTGTCATAAAAATTGATCGTCTTTGAACGTATTGCATGGTTATTTAGCCGAACCAAGGGCATTCAAGGTCATGCTTTGGAAAACGAATTGCCGTGTATCGAGTTTGTTTCTCCTGAACAATTAGCAGTGTGAAAAAAGGAGTGACTGAGAACTTGAGATTGTTTACCACAGGTAATCAGTTATCATTTAAAAGCTACCATGAACCTACCTGCTGAATTATATATGAGGAAAGTAAGAACTCAGACTGGGCATTCTAGCAATATGTCGGCTACTCCAGAAAATACCTTTACATGGGAAGTCAGCCTCCCTGGGTCTTTTATACTTTTATTTTGAGATGTGTAGCAGTGGTGTCTGGTGTCAGATGTTTATTTGTGGTATACGATTGGAATGAGGTGCTTTGAACATGGGGGCTTCTCAGCGGGAGGCCACTGGAATTAACATTAGAGCAGTGCAACGCTCTTCTGACAGGCTTCTCTCTGCAGTGGAGTAATTACAAAGCGGAGATGGGATTATTGTCACATATACTTTGACGCAGGTAAACCGCCTCCCGATGATGCCATGAAACTTTAGTATTAGCCTCTTTAAGTCCCACTGAAGTGGCTTTGATTGTTTCCGCCACATTATGAGTTCTGACAGGCTTGCCAAATATACAGCAATGGCACTGACAGCTTCAAAACAGGGAAAATGTCCTTTCCCTTGTCACTTGGGGAATTTTTTTTGTCTTATTTCTGTTTTTTTTTCATGTCACTTCCTGTCTGTACTTACAAAGACAAAGTTTTCAAATTCTAGTGATGTGATTATTATTTGCAAATATCTGCATTTGTCTACATATATCTAGAGAGTCCCTGAAAGTTCCAAAGGACTTTTGTAGCCATGAGCTGCACGCACCAGCAGAACTATAAATATGTCTAGCGTATTCAGAAAAAAAGACTTAAAAGGCGCAGTTGTCAAGTGCTGTTATATTTTGTTGTGGCCTATTTTCTAGGGAAGCTGTGAAAAGTCGCCTCTCTCTCTCTCTCTTTCGGTGAATCAAGGTATAAAGGTTTCATAAATGTCCTGCTGTGGGTGATATCACTGACAGGAACATGGTATAAAATAGAGATTTGACACTAATAAGCAGAACTGATTTGTTTTATTTCTGTTTTTTTTTTTGACAATAACTAAAACCTTTGACTACAGCAATAATAATAATAATAATAATAATAATAATAATAATAATAAATAGTCTGTTTAGTTAATATTATTATTTTAAATATATTTTATTATAATGTTATTTATTATTTTTATTATTATTATTCCGATGTTTTTTTTTGCAGTCTAAATAGCGTTTATTTCTTAAATATATTTTTTCATTTTTTTATATTATAGTGTTATTGTTAACATTTATGTTAGTTTATAAATTATTTTTATAGTTATATAATTGCAAAGTAGATTATTATTTTTATTTATGGGTGTTCTAAATAGTCTTCATTTTAAATATATTTTTCATAATTATTTTAAATATATCATCTTTATTGTTATAATTTAAGTTATTACATTAATTTTATAGTTTAAAAAAGTTTTTATTGTTATTATTTATGTTTATACTAAGTTACTTTGCAGTCTAAATAGTTTTCATTTAAAAAATATTTGTCATAAGACTGTAATTGTATTGTTATAATTTATTTTAATAAATAAATTAATTGCATAATTGTAAAGAAAAGTATTATTATTATTATTATTATTATTATTATCATCATCTCTGGTATAAATGCTCAAAACATAGCTCAGACTCAACTTTGATTGTTCCTATACACAAATCCGCCGTGCACACTATCGGCGCTGCCATCTTGCCTGCCGCCATTACTGCGTGCCTGCGAAGTGTGACGGTGTGATGGTGTGAGTCTTGTCTGGTGAAAGGGAACATTGGGTAGATGATGTCAGGCAGTGGCCAAAACTTACTGATAAAGGTAATTTATTGACAACATAATGTAATAATGTAAAAATATGTAATGTATTGAGGAAGTGTATTAATTTATGACAACAATAAAACCAAACGCTGTCATTACAAGCTGTGTTGCTAATATGTTCACAAGCTTCACAAGTTTCAAATAACTATAAGGCCATCCTTAAAAAATATTCTTGTTTGCCAATAACCCGACCGACCCAATTAATAATTTTTTCCCCTTTAGTCCAACCGACTTGCCGACTGTAATTGCGTTACGAACACAGTCTATGGTTAAGACCCATGGATTTTTTTTACTCTTCAAACAACTAAACAACTAACAAATGCAATAAACGCTTTTGTCAAGCTCTCATACCACACATCCATTTTCTCACGCACATAAAAATCGCGAAGCAAAGAGGACACGGAGACCGACAGACCAGACAGAGCAGGTTACTTATGATAGGAAAAAAAACTCAGCTCTCATATTCTGTCAATTTTATTACGAAATTCAAACAATAAATACTCCTCCGCTCGACCAGGAACTCTGTGTAATCCGTGTGGCCGTAAACATGGGCAGTAAATGTGCAACAAAGGCTCGTGAATTTCACAAACGGTTTTATTCCAGGCCTGTAGTTATGTGCTGTTGTTAAAACAGCCAACCACACAACACGCTCTTCCCGGCATCACTGGACAGTATACGTACTTAAAAATAAAAATAAAAATAACTTTTCGTACAGCTTGAGCTAACATCTGCTACAGCTGCCTACGGGACCAACAAGCTACTTCTGCTACTTCCTTAGCAGCAAAGGCACGCAGTAATGGCGGCGCTGCTTTACTTCCGTGTTTCGCCAGATTTGTCTATAACAGCAACAAGGCTTAGTCACTGTTTCTTTGTCAGAGTAGCCAGTGAACAGAAGACAGTTGCCGTAGCAGCATGTGTAAACAAACAAATGTGGTTCCATGGAATGCTTCAAAATATTTACAATGGAGTAACCCCTTTCAGTCACAGGCGGATAATCTGGAACTTTCTGCATAGCACAAATTGTTCTCAGCTGGAAGGTAGTTCTCTCCCGTGGGTCAGTCCTCAGCAGCACAACTGTATTTAGATCATAAGACCTCTGCTCCTTCGCTGGCTAGAGAAAACCATTGTCTAAAGCAGAAAAGAGCATTCTCTTCATTGAAAACCCTAAATTATGGATTTTGAGCAGCCTATAGTGCGAATTTGGGGTTGAACATTTTATTGATCTTGCCATCCTTACAATGCACAATCATACTCTTTATTATTTGCATGTTTTTTTCCCCTGCTGTCTGTAACAGACTCTCTACTCATTTTTGGGTCACCGTCCACCAAAATCATTAGGGAAATATGAAGAAATTAAATATAATTTTTTTAGCATATACCTGAAAACCAAACCTAAAAAAATCATGTACAGTCTAATGTGTATGAATGACAAAAGTTTAAAGGTTTAAAAACCCTGCGGAAAATCCAATTGCATGTGATAATGCCACTGCACATTAAAGATAGAGACAATTTCTGATTAGGCTCAAAGGTTACATTCATGTTGATTAATAACTGAGACATGTTTCCCTAGCAACTGCTACGTGTGTTGTCATTGGCCCTGGGATATACCCAAGTCAACCGAATACATCCTGTTATTAGCGACGACTGAGACATCCAACCACATTTCCAGTAATAGCCTCATTCTGAGTTGTATTTCCTATCAATCTATCAGAAGCCTCTAGGTCCCAGAACCTCTTTCGTCGAGGCCACTTCAGCAGATTAAAGAAGGATTCAAAAAAGAAGCAATTAGGTTATTAAATATCTTTTGTAGAGACTCTTCTAGACTAATTGCAGCAAAGTCATTTCAGTTTTGCAAATACTTTTAGACTGCATTCATGACAATATACAGTATCGACATAAACATTCTTTGTCACTGATGCCAGCAGAGTCACTTTTGTGTTTTGATTCTGGAATTACACACCAGCTAAAAATGTTGCCACACTTAACATTACAAATGTCACTTGTCATAAAAACAAGAACTGCCACTCAGACCCCACCTTGGAACTTTTGTTCCACCTGATTGAAATGAAAGTTTGCACAACGACTAGCATTTCACATTGGACGTCAATGTGGCCCAAGAGATTGAAATAAACAAAATGTGCTTTTCTTTTGTTCCTGCTTGAGAGTGAAGTATCTGTTTGTCTGTCTGTCTGTCTTTCTGTCTGTCTGTCTGTGTCAGGATTGCATTTTCCAAAAGCATCGTTGGCTAACTATGGTCGGTAGTTCCATTGAACTCCATTGGTTACAACGGAACTTAGTCATAGATCATAGTTGCTTTTCGGAAACGCACCCCTTTCTTTCTTTCTGTCTATCTATCTACAGTATCTATCTTATAATATCATTGTTCATTTAGAAAGACATTTTTATTGTCAGTGATTTCAAATAAGCTAATATATTTTACAGTCTTGTAGTTTCTAAAAACAAAAGAAAGCAGTTTCCCACTCACCATGCCATGGTTTAGCCACTGAGGTATGAAGCTGTCCAGGAGTCTTGGATATACCAAATCTCTGTCATACACGTAAAGGGTCCAGAACATAGTCACTACAAACTGCAAACCAAAAACAAAGAAGAAACTGATAATGAATCATCCGATCACAAAAATCTGCATTTTGCATATTGTAAAATATGTCTTAAAATTTTTATAGTAACTTTTAAAATTAATTCCTTAATATTAAGTAGGTGTGTAGAATATGTGATATGTGTTATGTGATATGATTTAATTTTGAAAAGTTTTCAGCTTTCAATGTTGTTGTTTTTTATAATGCTGCTGTCACGACTATACTACTGTGAGGAACGAGGAGATGCGGGAGAATTCATTGTAAACAGTCTTTATTCCTTCCAACACGGGGTACACAGGGGAGACAGGAAAACACATAGCACAAGACATTCACATTCAATACCAGACAAACACAGATTGCACAGACTGGAATTTAAATGCCAGGGGTGAAATTTACAAGACACACCTCGGAGCAATGAACAAGCAAACACACAGGAAAACTAGGTCGCAAGGAGCCGAAGGGATAAAGGAGCCTGATGGAGCCAGAGGGATGAAGGGACGAGGTGCAGTCAGAGGAGTGTAGACCTTGACTGACGACACATAAAGCTCCAGCTCCTTGGCGATTCGTTAGTCTGTCCCGCCATGCGGCAACGGCTTGTCAACCGCGGCGAGCTTGGGCTCTCCTAGAATGGTGGGCTCGGGCTGATGCTCCATTCAGCAGGGAGATGGTGGGCTGGGCTCTTGTTTTTAGAGTGGAACTGGCGAGATCCTCCTTAGAACAGACGGTCAACGGGGAACCATTTCTCGCCATTATCCACTCTATAAAAAAGGTGGCGAAATCCACTCAAGGACCATCTTCGGATGGGCGGGGGCCAGAACAGTCCGGTAAGTTCCTCGAGCGATCCTTCCACCTGCTCCAGCAGGAGGAGGAGGTATTCCGGACTGGCAAGGGCATCCATAGAGAAACAACGGGAGAAAAAAAAACACTAAACAAACTCAGAAACAAAAACATAGGGGAGACATGCAGTTACATGTTTGTAGGTCCGGCATTCTGTCATGACTACGCTACTGTGAGGAATGAGGAGATGCAGGAGAATTCACAGTAAACAACTTTTTTTTAATATACATTTTAGCAATTAATTTACACAACAATGGCATTTTTGACTTTTGAAAACGTTCCTGAAAACGTTTCCAGAACATACTTAAAGGACATGCTTGTGCTTATTCCTCAGCTTTATGGCTGCAAACCAACAATTCTAAAGCTCTTTCCTAAGACTAATATTGTATGTATTCAGTACAGTGCCAGGTGTCAGTATCAAGTGCCAGCCATTTCAATTATGGACTTTCCTGAAATTAGCTATAATGAGAAAACTTACATTTTATATTCAGAGAACTTCATAACTTTTTAAGACCTCTCACTCACCACAATGTCTTTAAATTAATCCCATTCCTCACCCCCAGATTTCCAGCAGGTCTTCTGGCAGACTGCCTAACTCTTGCTTCACACCGGCACATCTCGTTATGCCAAAAAGACTTTTAAAAAACTTTTTAAATATCCTCTTTCCCTGATCTACAGGACAAAATCTCTGCACAAAACCATCACAAGCACTAAAACCAGCCATGAGCACAGACAACCAACACACAGAGCTCATATTTTCATATCAGCATTACATAATTAATCCCTAGGAGCTGACTTCTTTTCTTTTTTTTTTGCTTTTATCCAACACTCACTCAAAGATACATTTGCATCTGTGAAAAGGACAGTGTTAAGATGATGAGGACATCACATACGCTGTCAAAAAACAGGCAGGTTGGTGTGGGGCATACAGGCCTTGTGAAAAAGTCCCAGGCTCTCCGAGGAGGAGTTTCACCTTCCTTTGCTGTAATCCTGAATTGCTCAAACGTATTTGCATTAATGGGCCTCATTTATTGGTGTGAAAGATTTCTGTTTGGTTTGGGTGTCTCTGATTATTGTGCAGGATTCTTGTTTCCAGTAAGAGCTTGGATAATCATTGCTGTACCCAAATAAATGGGTGGGACTATGAGGATAGCCCTTGTGAAAGGGAACTGTTGTACTTTTAAAGCATATTTCAAGTAACCGCTGGGCTTCTTGAAAGCACAAGTTAAATAAGTTCACTGCCGGACAGGTGGTTTATTTGGATTTGCCTGTTCCACACACTCTCATTGGGCACTGTGGATAAACCTTTTAACAAACTTCATCAAATTATCAAATTTTTACAAATTATCCAGCCAAGCTAGCTGGAATGGGAGACTCCATCCCTTGGCTTGACATACTTTCCACCTTATTTTAACATAAGAGCAGATACAGCCATTTGTAACTTAAATGTGCAAGCCTTTCAGTGTCATCCGCTTCCAGTTATTTAAGCTGTACAAAAACAGTCTTTGTGGAGCTTGATATTGCAAACTGTTATTTGTTATGTGTATCCCAAATAGTTTTAGTATTTACTGCACTTTGATATTATTATTTTATTCTTCTAGTTATTTACCTATAGCATCTAATGAATCGGAAGTCTTGTATAGTCATAGAAAATTTCTTATATCTGCTTTGCAAAATAACATGGATAGACAAAGGTTGTTAACCCTTTAACTGTCACCCCCTGTCCCGTATACGGGATGCCTACATTTACTTCATTTACTTCGTTGCTTTTTCACAATTTAGAAATCATCAGAAATTATATATCAACTGAAAACTTAAAATCTCAAAATTCATCCTTTAAAACCCATTTTAAAATCACTCATTGCATTACCATGTAAATGGTAAATGGTAAGCAAGTCATGTAATGCTAAATTTCTTATCTTATCTTAGATGACATGGAGTTGAGTAAATTTCCAGCAAATGTTTATTTTTGGGCAAACTATTCCTAGTCCCATTGTGTATCAGTCTACAATGCAGTAGAGTGTATATCAGCGAGCCACATATACCACCAACAGGTGCCAGGAAATAACCTGGGCTAATGCTAATAAGTATGCATATCACTCGAACACAGTAGAGCCTGTTTCCCAATATTAACGTCAACACTTATGATGCTCACTGTAATATCTGTAAGCTGAGCCTCATGCATTGCTCTTAAACTGAGGGCCAGGGCCAAGTCAAGCATCTATTTTGTGTATTTTGTGTTTGTTTCATGGCTGTCTGGTTATGAAGTTTTATACAGGCTAACAAGCAAGCCTCCCCTGTCTGCTATCTCGTTAAGTCCTGCTGAGAATCTGCAACCTACAACCTACAAATCTATATCGTTATGTATATTTAAAATATTATATTTATTTTATTTATATTTTAAAATCCAATACTATATTTAATATTAATTTATTGTTATTCATTTTTATATTTGTTTTGCAGAATTTCCCCGAAAATATTAACGAAATTGCAGGAAAAAACATTCAGTCTAGGCCTAGTCATCAGATACACTACTGGTCAAAAGTTTGTATATATGTGTGTGTAGTGTATTTGCACACTATAGAATTAAATTTGTATTTTTACACTTTGTTTTATTTAATATTTAGCCATTAAGAGATAGATTGTATGTTATTATGAATAATCCATTGCAATGCAAGTGGAATGTCTTTGTCTCTTTCATTAAAAAGAAATGAGCAGAGCAGAGTCAATTTTCTTTCCACTTAAGGTTTAAGACACATTGACACTGTCGTTTGACATCTTAAACGCTTTACTAACATTGTGCCAAGCAATATTAAAAGCTCTTTAGGCAGTCAGAGACAAAGCAAGACATTTGTGATCAAATTTTTTATATTTTCCATGCAATTATCTGATTGTCATCACGAACACACACACAAAACAGAAACAACATAGCACTTCCTTCTTCACTTCGCAGGACAGGATTTTATTACATAACTGGTTTTGTGGCATTGCCAGATAGATGACTGGGCATTTGCAAAACAAATAGTCTGTACATTTAAGACAATGCGTCTGTAGTCCCCTTATGCAAAAGAGAATGTGTGGATGTGGCCAGATATAGCAGTATGTGTTAAGAGAATACAGATGCTGTCTGACCAGACCTGCAGGCTCATGCCTTTTTTACATCAGTTGACCTATTGTACCTTTTAAAGAATCAGATGATTCAATGTTTTGATGGTCTAAATACAAATCTAAAGGGTGTCTATTCTGCACACCAAAACAAGACACAGCAACCATCTGAGCTGGATTGCATTAAATAGATCAAAAGTGACAGTGAAGACATTTATAATGCTACAAAAATATTTTTGTTTCAAATAAGTGCTGTTCTACTGAAATTTCTATTCATCATAAAATCTGGAAATACAACTTAATATGGTTTTCATGAAAATATTAAGCACCGCAACTGTTTTTGACACCGATGATATTTAGAAATGTTTTTTGAGCAGCATATTAGTGTCACAATCTGGTGCACAAGGGAACGAACGAGAACGAAGATGAAATACAAAGTCTTTAATAATCCACAGAGAGGGTAATCCACAGAGAGGTATGAACACACGTACACATCAATGTAAACTCAATACCGGACAACCAAAGACTGAACAGAGTACAACTTATAAGGGGAATGTTAATGAGGATAATGAGGGAACTAAGGAGACACACCTGGACATAATGACATAATCAAGGGAAGACAGAAACTAGGTCATACTGAGCACATGGGGAATGGAACACATGGAGGGAAAACACAACATACCTAGTCCAGGGGCATTACAATACTCCCCCCTCCTGGAAGGTGCGACCTCACACCGTGGAACAGAGGGGAGGAACGAGGTGGGCACCAAGGAGGAGGTTTCAGTGGAGGACAGACCCCCGGGAGGGGGCCGGCAGACAGACACCACGGAGGAAGGAGCCAGGGAAGAGACGACGGAGAGAGGATCCAGGGAGGAGACAGGAGGGACCTGGAGCAGGAAGAGCACAGCAGGACCCAGGCCACAGCCATAATGACGGCCCAAGGTGGAGCCGACTGTGTTAGGAGCCATGGAGGAAGAATGGCCGCCGACTCCAGGGGGCCGACCAACGGTGGCGGAGCAGGTGGAGGAGGAGCTCAAGGCGAAGAGATGAAGAGATGAAGAGCCAGGGTGACGGGGAGGATCCAGAGGTCCTAGGTGGAACCGATGGCATCAGCGACCGACAGGAAGATGTGAATCTGGAAGGATGCAGTGAAGCCAGAGCGACAGAGGACTGAGGTGGAGCCAAGAGGATAAAGGAGCTTGAAGAGCCAGAGGGACAGAGAGATGAGGCGAAGCCAGAGGAGTGGAGTCCCGAGGCACAGGATGGTCGACACCAGGCCAAGGCGGAGCAGGAGGAATGAGGGAGCCAGGCAGAACTTGTGGACTGCCGGGCCACAATGGAAAGGAGGGAGCTAGGAGCCATGGTGGTGCCTATGGGTCAACGGGCCGAGGCGGAGTCCAGGCCTCGGAAGCTGGAGGCGGAGGTGAAGGAGACTCCGACCATGGCGACGCTGGAGGATGGCACTCCCACGGAGCTTGCACTGCAATGATGGTGGGCTGAGGGCGAGCAGAGAGGCTGCCAGATGACAGCGGTTTTTGAGGAGCAGGCACTGGAGGACACATTCTAGGAGCAAGAAAGGGAACCAACTATGAAGGGAACCAAGTACAGTTCAACTTCTAGTTCTGACTCCCAGTCGATGAGATATTCCTCCTCGTTTTGGCCCTTTTGCCACGCCATATCCAGCTCACCCTCATCCTCGGTGCAGAGGGTGGTGCTCCTCTCCGTGCTCATCCCGTCCATGTCTTTCTGCCTCATGGCAGGTGGTAAAGCCGGCAAACACACCTGGACTGACGTCTTCAACAGTACTGTCTCCGCGGTGATCCTCAGCTCTGTCGCTTTATGCAGAGATTGGTCATCGGTCGGGGAAGGCTCTGGCTATCCTTCAGCAGCAGGCTCCTTGCCACTGTCGCCTCTGGCTTGCTTAGTTGGGGACACTTCATTTACAGCGATATCATTGACTTGATTGCAAATGATTGCAAAGATACTATTTAAACTGAACTGAGATGAATTCAGTGATGAACTGCCTTAACTGTCATTTTGCATTATTGACACACTGTTTTCCTAATTAATGTTGTTCAGTTGCTTTGACGCAATCTTTTTTGTTTAGAGCGCTATATAAATAAAGGTGACTTGACTTGACTTGACACATCAACGTAAACTATATGCACAAATTTATGTAACATTTGTACACAATTACACACATGTATGTAACTGCAAAATTGCAAAAATATAAAAATATTGGTCAGGCATATGCAGCAAGCAGTAATTTACCTTTGGTAACCTCATACAAATATGCTCTATACACAACCTTCCTTTCTTAGATCCACTGGATGATTGCTCGAAACAAGTTTTGAATAGTCGCCTCTGTTTTTCTGTGGTTTCAGACATCTTAATGTCAATGACATGTGTGGGAGGGGAAGGGCAGCTTCAGACAAAGTATTGCATTCATGTTCTGTTACTGTACTGTTTTTTCTTTCCCACACTTTAACAATGGAACTTGATGGCTCAGAGAGTTTACGGTAGGTTCACACACTTTAAACTAACCACAGCGTAAGTCACCGCCAGCAGCAAATGACTTTTGCTGATTTTCCGTTTACAAAAAATGCAATGTTTGCATGTGTTCAGGCTTATATAAAAGCTGAAACTTTTCCTAGCTCTCGTTTGAACTTTAGATTTATTTGCACGGTAATAATCTGGATCACTGCATCATTTCACTTTGATAATTGGCCATATTGGTGTTTTTATTAAATTTCAGTCCAAATTTCAATGTTGATTCTAAACACTGATGTTATCTGAATATCAACATATCCTCATTGAGCGGCAGTACTACTCACAGTCTCCAGATCCAACTAACAACAACAAAGAGTATTTTATAAGTGTATATATGCAAAATTAGAAATCTGATTGCTGGTTTATACATACCGCACCAACGGGAAAGGCCAGAACTGCCATCATCCAGTCTCGTAAGCCAATGAGCTTTCTCAACTGTCTCTCTTGCTCCATACAGACACTGCCTTTTGTCAAAAGGCTTGAGAGGTCAGTCAGGACACACACGCCAAAGAACACCGCCTGAATGACCTGACATGGGGAATCATAACATACTGGTTAGGGAAAAGTAATGTAGTATACCCAGAAGAAATGGGACATGTCCCATCAGATTTGTAAACTTCCAAGAACAATTATATGGCATTTTGACTTTTCTACATTGTGACAAAGACATTGTAAAATAAATTAAATGTATTTTATATTATAACAGTATTTCACAGTATACAGTAACTGTTTTTATTTATTTATTTGTATCTATATATTAGCCAACAAAAGCTGAAAGCTAGCAATTAGTAAATATAATTAAATACAATGATATATAAACGACTGGGGTCATGTGGGTTACCAGTGGATTATTGTGATGTTTTTATCTGCTGTTTGAACTCTCATTCATTGCAGAGGATCCATTGGTGAGCAAGTGATGTTATGTTTCTGATGAAGAAACAAACTCATCTACATCTTGGATGGCTTAAGGGTAAATAAATGATAAGGTCATTTTCATTTTTGGGGTTAAGTATTCCTTTAAGCCCTAACTGAAAAGAGCAGTGAGTGCTGTTTGAGAATCAACTTTGTCCATTTTAGTTATAAATAAATAATAATACAAAAAAAATCCAAGTTTTTTTTTTTTTTGGA
This sequence comes from Carassius carassius, assembly GCF_963082965.1. Lineage (NCBI taxonomy): Eukaryota > Metazoa > Chordata > Actinopteri > Cypriniformes > Cyprinidae > Carassius > Carassius carassius. The sequence goes on from NC_081772.1 coordinate 7,617,728, forward strand.
AGGCCTCTCATTGACATGCAAATCAAAGCTGTCTTATAAAAGGAACACAATGGAAAGTTGAAGGGAAACTTGATGAAAGCCATGCATTCATCTTTGGTTGCCTCAAAATAGAATATGAGTATTTCTAAGTGCCATTTTTTTTACAAGAGCAAACAAACTCACATCACAAGAAACAGAACAATATACAGATAGAGTTGTCAAGCTTTAAAATGTTACAATGCATGACAGACTGCAAGAAAACTGGCATTTGGAATAATTTAATACACAATCTTTCCTCCATAACCTATTTCTCGTCTTAAGCTAATATATCTTATTTAGCCCATTTTCCATTAGCGAGCATTCGCAATGAGAGTGTTAAGAGATTGCTTTGACATTAAAGAAGTATGAGGGTTTCTTTATTATATCTCCTCCACAGATATCCAACATGCAAATAAGTCTCCCATTAATATGCTCTTTAATATTTAATTCCTCATTATCTTTCTGCTCCTAAATTTGTTTCCTGGTTTCTGAAGACAGGAGAAGCCCTTCTAAGACTTCATATAAATGTTTGTCTTTTATTGGTCTTAAGTTCCTATAACCAGCCGCCTAAAATGATCTATTTTTCTTACTTTACCCTGACTATTGCTTTTGATCTTTGCTTTTGCTGAGCTAAAAATGGATGTTCATCCTTTTCTCACATCATTTGAGAGTTATAAAAACAGCTACGGTGCATGGACACGAAGCCAATAGAGGCGTAAAATCATTTATTAGCTATACAAAGTCTTATTTTGTGCTTATAAACAACCAAAAGGATTTCTGGACTGAGACTCAAGTCTCCATGAAATCTAATGAATTGATTGTTTGAGGCTGGGAATAATAATAATCCGGGCTAGTAAAAACTCAGTTCCTATCAAACAACATACAGCTACGGTACTCAACAGTGGTTTGCAAGACAGTTTTAGATTTTTAAAGTAATAACATTTAGCATTCGTGATAAAATATCGTCATACAACAATGTGCAGTTCTAATGGTTCAGACACTATGCATTCAAATGCAACATTTCAGTCTTAAAGTATTAGATGTGAACAGATTTTTCCAACCCTATTTGTCTTAAAATCAAAGATTTTATAATTATACTTGCAAAGCGTTTGCAACATAGCAACTGCTCTCACAAAAATATAGGCTGCCTTTCATCACGGTAATGATACACTCAGAAAACCTGTGCATCTGTGCTAATTACACTCTGCTAATTAATCCATGGGTATCTTGTCAGATCACCGAAAGCTTTCGGCCACACTTGGCCAGGTACTTTATATATGACACTGAGAGATTAATTCTATGCCAGGCAACCCAAGTGAACTATTGTGAGAATGGAAAGCCAAATCGAAACCCTATATTTAATAATTAATGAAGCATGATGAAAACATAAATGGCTAAGATCGCAGTAAACACAGTGATAGTTACTTAGAGTGTTAATAAACATAACAATGCTACAGTGAAGTAGTAGATCAGTTGTGGATAGGCAATGCAAGTATTTGATCCAGACGTACTTGCGTTTCTTGTGCCAAGATGAGATAATCTGCCTCTCTGAATGTGGCATGTGTTTATCGTCTGTTCTAATATTAGTTTCACACAGCCTCATCATCCAGGTTCATTACAGCAATGCTATGAGTGGTGTCAGAGGTCATTAAATACTGTCAGAATTAATCATTATACTATTACACAAAGCAGCACAAACAATAGATGAAGTTCATCTCTCTCTAATGGTTGTGGTGAAAGTTAAGGTGAGTTTTTCTGTGCTTATGGACAGTAAAAGAGTTTACGTATAAACTTATAACATCATCATTGTGTTTTTCAGGTTACCAAAACTATTAAAATAAATTTTTTTGTAAATTGATTTGATGCGCACATATGAATGAAAGTTTGGGGTTTGACTATTTTGGCAGATAAGAAAGAAACATTTCTTATTTCTTATCGAAAACATTTGTTCTGCTTAATATTTTTATAGTTCTTTGATGAATAGTTTAATTTGAAAGTAATATCTTGTAACGTAATAAATGTCTTCAGTCACTTTTGTTCAATTTAATGCATCCTTTTTGATTATAACTAGTAATTTCTTTCTGAAAAAATAATAAAATCTTACTGTGCCCAAGCTTTTGAACAATAGTTATATATGTTAATTGTAGTGCAGTGACCTACAGTGCACTAGAATTTCCAACAAGTACTATGGATTCTAAGAGAAAACATGATGTTATGAAACAGCATACGGTTTGAAAAGCTCCATCCACAGTAATCTGAACACATCTGCACAGAACATATCTGTACATGAGATTATTCCCAAACCAAAATGGAAAAAAAAGCAAACACTGCTCTGGAACAGATGTGTAAAAGTGAAGTGTAACAAAACAACTTTTATTGCTATTAAAAATCACTTCAAAAAAGGGGGGAGAAAATGGGCTGTTTATGTGGAAAACATGAGTCATTGGCTCACAGACTGTCATAACAGTCAGTGTGTGTGCGGGTGCGTGCAGTTACTGGTGCCTAATGTGACCTGCATTTACTCGAACAGACTGGTCCCTTATGTTGCCAGAACAAAAGGATGAAAAGTAAAAAGGATGCTTCAATTTATTTGTAAAAACTGTAAATACACCCTTAATTTGTCCTCCTGTGAACTGATCGTAATTTAGCACAACCCTTCAGAATAGGATTCATTATTAATGATGTGACAAATGAAAAGCATGACGTCATCATTACAGATTTAAAAAGTCATTGCGTCATGTGATTAACGTTTAATGCTCAGTAAATATGACGTAAGACTATTCGTGTTGGCGTTATGACTCCTTTTTGAAGGACCCTGCATATTTCAGCATAACCGGCCTGTCTTTATAATGCATTATGGAGATATCATATAAATGTATATCAGGCACTGCATGGGAACGATGCACATGCACTTACCAAATCTATGAATGTAAGAAACTTCCAGCAACCGCCGTATGTTTGATGCGCGGGCATGTCTATGGCTTTGTAATTGCAGAGGATGGAAAAGTAAGAGAGGAGTATCGCTACTCTGAGGATCTGTGATGGGATGAGCGCCATTTTCCTTCCCCCGTCGTATTTCCGTCTCAGGACATATCCTGTTGACAGAGGGATGCTGTTATGCGGTGGGGAGGGGGAGAGGGTCGCGTGGATCCGTGCGAGACGTTGGTGGAGGCGGCGGATGTGCGCGAGAGGTTGTTGCTATAGTAACAAGCATCGCTGCCTGTGCAGAGCAGCTCGTGTCGCTGTTCTATGAGTCCGCGCATGCGCGTTAAGCTGGTCCGCATCATTACTGAGTTTTGGGGATTTGTTTCGTCTGTTCTTTCGTTTGTTTCTCAGTAGGCTAATCATTTTCTGGATTTGTTTACTGCTCTCATATAGTACAAAATGTATAGATTAAACATTTAGTCTCTATTCTAGAGTCTAGGTCATTGTGTTGTCACACTAGTAAGTTTACTAGGTAGTTTATTCGGTGGTTTATTTCTTAACATCAGTTTGTATGTTCATATACCAAGTTACAAAAATTATAGCAATTTCCACTGTTATTTCCAAGGTAACAAAAATCTGTTCTAAGAATGTTTGCCTAATATTCCCATTAAGGAACGTTCAGTTTTTTTTTTCTATGAACATTTAGGGAACATTCCATTTGATCTTTTTTATCATCGTGTGTAGGTTCTTTTTGATGTTCTCTGTAGGTTCTGAAACAAGAAGTAAACTTTAAAAAACATTTTTTTTAAATGAACATCAAACTAAAAAGTTTCAGAAAATTAAAATCCATAAATGATGTACAGTATAAATAATGTTTTCTGCGAATGTATTGAGAACATTATTAAAGACCAGATAACCAGACCAGAGTCTTAAACTGAAGTGGTTGAAACCAAAGTACTAAACCACATCTGACTAACTGGACTATTGAAAACCTTATGGTTATTGAGGTTGGTTACCTTGTGAAAACTTACATCTCCCCTATATTATATTATATTATATTATATTATATTATATTATATTATATTATATTATATTATATTATATTATATTATATTATATTATATTATATTATATTATATTATATTATATAATATAATATAATATAATATTATATTATATTATATTATATTATATTATATTTTCTTACTTACATTTTCAATATCAGGCATAGAAGCTACCAGAATATAATGAAACATAAATAACCCTTCAAAAACAACCCTTTCTCACCAACCCCTTTCTGAACTATTAAACTGTAACATATAATTGGCCTTTGGAGCCCATCACTCTTTGAGAGATGTCAGACAGTAGCAGACAAAACATTTTGCCCCCGTAAAACCTGCATTATGATACAATATGGCAGCTAAAGAGGTTTACAGTGGAAAATCTCTTGCCACAGGCACACAAATGGTTCCCAGAACTGGCCATTTAAGAGGATGAAGGAATGAGGATTAAAAAACTATGCCTGCCTCCACTTAAAGCAGCGTAACAGGGGCTGGCGTAATTCCTGTGACCTGGACTATACTGGACTATCTCTATATTACCTAAGACAGGATGATTTTTATTTTTTTATTTTTTCAGACCAAGGGATAATATGTGTAATAGACATGATTTTAGCTGTCACATCTCAAATAGCATTATGGAATGCTTTTATGTTTGGACTTACTGTCACTCACATGCCATATTATCACAGACAAATCCACTTATTACCAGCAAGTTATTGCTTTATATATATATATATATATATATATATATATATATATATATATATATATATATATATATCTAAATCTTATATTTATCTAACTTGACCCAAGCATCATGCGCAAAAAGAGAAAATGCAAAGAAAATATAAGGCACACTGACTGCTGTGCAGGTTCTTCACCTACTGTGGAGTTTGATGGGGTCTGCCAAAGTGCAAGAGTGCTCCACATTTCGTGGTTAGCTGTGGAGAGCATGCAAGAGTTTCCAAAGCTGAGGTAGACTTGTTCACAGTAAGTGCACTTGAGTGAGATGTATGTGCATGTGGTTCTATGAGTGGGTCCTCCAGCAACCCAGGACTTCATCTCATTCGGTTGGTCCCAAGCTCTCTTACATGCGAAGCTCAGATTTCAAATCCAATATATGTGCAAGAGTAGATCTCAGTGAAATGTGTTTATCAGTATGATACATTGCTAAAAGTATTGAAAACACAGTTTAGGCGTCCCATCTCACACTTGAAAAACATACTTGCTGAGCAGATAGTACAGTCAGTCTATTTTGGTTTTGGTTTTCTCAGGGTTTATTTTGTGATATTGACCATTTGGCTGCACATCATCACACTTAATGGTTATACTGCATGCCTACTCTCAAATCAATAAATATGCAAACATTAAATATTGATTTGAGTTAAATGTTTTTACCTGTGCATATTTGAGACTTCCACTAAGAAAAATGCCCCTTAATGTGCAAAACAACTGGCCAAACAACAAAGTGAATAATATCACTGTAATGCCAAAACCCTCTCTGGTCTGACTACAATCTATTTTTCAAAACAATCAATGCAGGTAAAATGGCGTCAGTTGCTTTTCAATTAAACAAGAGTGCACGAGCCTGAAGAGTAATACAAGAGACAAGAAAGTAGCACCGATTTCATTGTGGTAATATCCGTCTGATATGCAGCAGTGTATCCATTGCTTCCCATTATGCCAGAAATATAGTTTACACACATACATGAGTGCTTGGTCAATGGTTGAGCTGTTAGTTGTTAGTTGTAAAAAAAATGTGTAACCCAACGCAAGTACAATACGTGTGCTGGCCAAATGCTAGTGGATACATGAGCGCACTTGCCTTAAGTATATGGCTTTTCACACTGGAAATAGTTAACCATAGGTGATTCTAAACCCCAAGTAAATTCTGGGTTATCTTGTTTCATGCCTTCCACTGCTCATAATTTATCCAGGGTTAACAATTAATCCTGGGTATTCATAAGAGGACATTTCACTTGTTTCACTGTAAGTTTCTAAACCCTGCATTATTTGCATATTTTCCAGGTCAGTGTCACTGATTTGGCAAACGCAGCACCCAATGTTTTTACATAAAGGCTATACTGTGCATCCTTATAGGTTAGATTGCCAACTGCAATACCTAATTTTCCTGATTGGACTTTTTGGACCATAAAGGGGCTTTGCATTGTGAGAAGCCCATGTTTCTGGCTTTATAATCAATAATTCTGTCTACAATAGATGGACAAATGGATGAGGATAGAATTTTCATGACTGAGTTTTTTTTTTTTTTTTTTTTGGAACGTGATAAACCAAATCACATACACCAGAGAGCCACATAAAACTTTGTATTATTCAAGTTTATCAAGTAATGCAAGAAAAAATGTGTATAATGAATTAACTAAGAAATACTGCCTTTTGTGAATGCAGTAGGGAAAAAACAAAACCAAGCAGCGACTGTAAAGGAGACGGGCTTGTGGCTTTTGTGGCTGGCCTGCTCTGCTTTCTATATGTCTCTTTTGATTTTCTGTTAACTTAAGAAAGTTCATAGTTTATAGCCAATAACTGTGCAATGGCAACTATCATTCTACCACATTTGAAAAGAGAGTTTAAGGCACTGAACCGCAAGTCTTAATGCAGTTCACAGATGGTGTGTAGAGCAATATATCTGTCTTTTGGATAAATTTATCATCATGGTTGGAGTTGTGTGGGGAAAGTCATGCTAATCCCTTTCCCCCTTATCAATCTCTAGTCAGATCTGCAAAAAGATCTCATGTAATTAGGTTGAGTTGCCTTTACGTCCGTATACCAGCATGACATTGTAGTAGCAGCTTATAAATAGTCTATCAGTGTCTCATTAAAATGTTTTGTTTGCAACAGCGTAATGCTATAGACCAAACACTGGTGCGAGCACTGATGTTTGGACTTGTTTGAAGACATCAAAGTCTGCCCAATCAGTCTAATGAAGAGAGCGAACACACACATCTGTTTGCTCGCCCGCCTCTTGCTTACCTTTGTCCTGGTTCTGTCCCTTCTCAGAAACCTCCCACTCTAATCCCGCAGATAATGAGGAAATATTATGCATTCATTACAGTTGCCTCCAAATTCAAATTTGGTTTTATAACTGTCCTATTGTTAATCAAAAAACGTCAATACAGATTACGAGCATTTTTGTTGAAGGTTGGCAAGACCGCAGGAGCTTCAGCGATCACATTGTGCTCATTGAGAGCTCAAATTTTCAGTGTTGTGCACTAACAGTTTCATTTCAGTTCTTACACTTAAATTGAGGTAGCAACAGAACGCATTTAATTTGATTACAAGTAAATTAAGTGAAAAATCATATGAGCAGCATATTAGTTTTATTGCATCTATAATATTAAGAAATGTTTTTTGAGCTCCAAATCAGTTGAATGATTTATGAAGGATTGCATTTATAATATTATTATTATAATTTTTTTTTTGAGCTCCTAATCAGTTGAATGATTTTTGAACAATGTGATACTGAAGACTTGATTAACAGCTGCTAAATATTTAGCTTTGCTATCACAAAAATGTATAAATATATTAAAATAGAAAACTGTTATTTTAAATTGTAATAGTATTTCCTAATATTACTAATATTTTTGAACTGTATTCTATCACATTTATGATTTGATAAGTAGCCATTTATTAAAATCTGAATCTTTCACAACCCTGCAGGTCTGCATCCTGTATCTTCTCTCTTTTTCATGGGCCATTTACTTGAGAATAAATGATGCATGTGGTGAGGTTTATAATTGTCCCTGTGGACTTCGAGATTTGAGTGTTATTTACCTTGCCGGCGGCTTTCATCATCATCTTAACAACCAATAAATGATACGGTGTGTATATAAAACACTCACCGAGAGCAATGGGGTTTCCATCGTCACACCACACATTTCATATCATTACCATTTATGGTCTGCGATCACAGCCTGTCCAAATATACAGATAACACACACACACCTGCAGAGATATTTAAAGCACAAGGTGTGTGTCCATAATGGAGAGGTGTGAAAAGACAGATGGCCGATGAGAGGTGTCTAAACACTATATAACTGGTTTGGAGAAAGAGAAAGTGCATAGAAAATGCAAACATACACCATGACAGCATAAGAGCTGGGCAAACAGAATTATGAGCAATAATAACATGCAATGTTACGAATATATAAGAATAACTCACCTCACTTTTTATATTTATTTATTGGCTTTTATTTTAGACCATGAATCAGTCTTTCAGGCTGTTGGAATGTTAACTGAAAGTGCAAATAAATTATTCATCTATTAAATTAAAGGAATAGTTCAACCAAAAATGAAAATTCACTGCAAATGTAGCACCTTCAGGCTTTGCAAGATGTTGAGTTTGTTTCTTCATCAGAACAGATATGGAGAAATCCAGTGGATCCTCTGCAGTGTATGGGTGCCGTCAGAATGGAAGTCCAAACAGTTGATAGAAACATAACAGTAATTCACAAAGCTATCCACAAGCTGCGTGTTTGTAATAAATTAATCATTTGGATGTTTTTAATTTCAAACTGCCAAAATACAAGTCTTATATGCATAATATTGCTTTCTCTAGTGAAAAAGTAATTTTGTCTGAATTAGGAGAAAAATATGCACAAATCAAGCACCGTTTACTTGATCTCTCATTCTGATGTCACCCATTCACTACAGATGATCCATTGGTGAGCAAATTATGTAATGCTAAATTTCTCCAAATCTGTTCGAATCAAGAAATAAACTCATCTACGTATTGGATGGCCTGAGGGTGATTTTTAACATTTTTTAACATTTGGGTTCCTTTAATTTAAGATGTCTTTTAATCATTTTGTGATCTTAGGAACTCTTGTGTGGTCCTGCTATTGTCTTGTTTTATATCAGATGTGTGGATATACTGTTTTCATTTAATTAGTTTTGTCTTCAGCCAAGAGTGTTATTTTTAATCCTTGGCGTAGACTTTTAGACTATATCAGCAGTCATGCTTCACTACGATTGTGTTGTCTTCTATTAAGGGACTTTATTAAGATAGCAAGCTTTTTTCAACGACTTTATTCAGTGAATATAATTGCATTTGACAGATAGGCAAATGTCAAAAATAGGTCACTGGCTGTTAAAACAAACGTTTTATTGTTATAATGATGTCCTTTCTGATTTGTGGGAAAACATGAGGATAGAATCAGTGTGTGCCAAGTATACTGGAAAACCTGTGCTCTGCCAGGCTTCAATGTTTTACAGCTTTCTGTCAGTTGTCAACTTCAAACACAGAGCTTTGGTCTCACGAGATGGAAGAATCTGCAATCACTGCGCTTTTATCTCATGAAAACACGTTAACCGCCTTTATGCAGGGCCCTCTGTGTGGTCTCCAGCGTCCTGGAAAATGAGATAGGGATTAGGAAGCACACACTGAAAGTCATATTGATCATAAAAAAGAAAGCAATTAAAAGGCACCAGTGTACTCTACAGCTAGAGGTTGATCACACAGTTAGGGGTCAAACTAAATGCCAATGCATGTGGCATAATACCAAGTGGCTATTGTATTATAACAAATTAATTGCATTTTATTTCTGTTCAAATATATTTTACATACAGCTATCACTCCAATTGTTGCACATGATACTTCAGAAAGCATCAAATATGCGGATTTGCTGCTCTAGAATTATTTCTTATTATCAAAGTTGAAAACATTTGTGTTGCTTAATATTTTGGTCAAAACCGTGAACATTTTTTTTCTTCAAGTTTGTCTGATGAATAGAAATTCAAAAGAACAGCATTTATTTTAAATTGATTTAGTTTTTCACCTTATAAATGTCTTTACTTTCACTTTTGATAAATGTATTATGTCATTACTAGTTAAAAGTATTAATTTCTTTAAAATCTTACTGACCCATCATTTTTGAACAGCAGTGGTTTATGTGACAGCCATGACTTTATTTTGTTATTTTTTATTATTACGTTTGAAACATTAACAATGGTACTAAAATAAACTTTGTTAATAAGATGATAATGCAATATCATTCTCAACCACCAGAGGTCTTGATCTTACAGTATGGCCGCCATTGAAAATTACCTTTGACACTGATTTCTAAACACCTATATTTCAATATTTAAAAAAGATGAAATCTTAATATCTGAATAAAATTAAATGTTAAAGATTGATTTAATGGTTCTGATGATGTTGATGATGAGTGTGTGATTCATTAGAAAGCATGTCAGGTAACTTCTTGTAATTGAACAAACGAATGAATCATAGTGGCATTCTCTTTTATAGTCAGCAGACCCAACAAGGGAGTATTTGTAATGGTATGGACTCTGAGACTTTAGGTGTGTCCACTCGTCAGACCTTTGCCAATTTTACAGGGCGGTTTTACAGCTTTGGTACATGAGATGAAAGGAGTTCTTTGGCATGGATTCACACATTAGTGCCCTGCCTTATCACAAAGACAACCTGATCTTTGTCAACTGTAACATTTTCTTATGTAATTTCCTGGTAGTGCTATAAGAGCAAAAAAAAAAAAGCTTCTGATTCCTGAGAATGACGTGTTGCTGAGTATGAGGTTAATCACAGGGATGTGAAAGCTACACAATAGTCGCAGGTTACTGGGGGTAAAACTGGGAGTGGAAAAGGGTGAGGCAGATCCCTCCATGTAAGCTTCGGCATGATGACTGCTGTTGAAGCAATATTACACCATCTCAACTGGAGAAACAGATACAGCCCTGGGCTATTCCTCTGTGTCATATATGTGAGAGTGTATACGTGACTTCTTTCACATTATTGTAGTGTGAAGAGAAGTGGGACTGTGTGACTCAAAGAAAGCACGAGGAAGCTTACTGTTGACTGTTTTGACAACTTAATTATGAAGAATGTGGTTTTGAATTAACAATTTTTTCATAATATTTCACCAGGTATAAGGCAAAGAGATATTAAAAATCTTATACAAAGTGATATTAAAATAACATAAAAAATATTTGATGTGTGTGTGTGTGTATATAAAGTGTTTAAAGGTTTGGGATTTTAAGATTTTTACTTTATTTATTTATTTAAATGTTTTTTTTAAGTCTATTATTTATTTGATCAAAAATACATTAAAACAGTAAACTTTCTTTTTTAATATATATTAAAATGTATTTATTCCTGTGATGGCAAAGCTGATTACACAGCTTTGCCATTACACAGGAGTAATGGCAAAGCAGCCATTACTCCTGTGTTCAGTGTCACATGATCCTTTAGAAATAATTCTAATATTTGAAAATATTGATTCTAATTTGAAAAACTTCTAATTTGAAAAACAGTAAATTTAATACAAATAAATTATAAAAATTAAAATAAATATAAAGATTTTTTTTTATGTAGGATATAATATTTATATTGTCATAATATATATATATTACAAGTCTTTTATATTGTACATGCATAGTATGTATAGTGTACACAAACACACACACACCCATACACACACACACACACACACACACACACACACACACACACACACACACACACACACACACACACACACACACACACACACACACACACACACACACACACACACACAAATATGCACATGCACACATTCATAAACAAAGAGCTGTGGCACAACATCATGTACAGAAATAAAGGCCCTCCCACCATTGCCTTGCTTGTAAACAATGAAGTAAGCTACATCTGTATTAATGTAACATGCATCAGACACACACATATATATATATATATATATATATATATATATATATATATAATTAATGTATATAAGTATATAAATGAAGATGCGGAGGAGTAGGTGAAGGTTAAAATATATGTATTTCAGTAATCACAGACATGGGAGTTATGATTTGCTTCTAGGAATGTTTATGGTGGTGATCCCTTCAGGGAAACAAATGTGCATTGTGATTCATGACATTCAAACATTTATAATAGCACGGAGCAGTCTTTTTATCTGGTCCACCTGATAATTAACTGAGAACTGATCTGTGCTGCTGGGAACACCCTCGTGTCCTTGAGAAAATTACTTTGCAAGCTGAGTACATGCAGACACCTGCACAGGCACTAGCGAGCAAACGCCAACCAGTGCAACAAGATGACTTGATAAATGTTGATGAAACAAGCCCTTTGGGTCAAGTGCAGACATTTCCTTTTTATTTCCTGCGGGAAAGCATCATTGACTGTGATGCCTAAGCTTGTCTGGCAATGCTGATTTATGCACTGTCAATTATGCTTGAGTGACTCAGATGTCAGCGCTTCTTTGGGGATGCCCTTGCTGAGGATTACAGAGGAGCTCCCTACTGCCAATGTGAAGGGAACATCAGGTCACAGCTGATGTGATCACAAGCTCCTTAAAGGAAACATAAGCCACTCTAACCTAGCCAGTAATCCATTTAATACAATACAGAACAGATGCACCACTCCCGAGAAGACAAATATGCACATTTCATATCACAGACAGGACTTTTCCATAATTTCTATTGATTTTATAATGAGCTAGAGATATTTTCTATCTCCCTCCCCTAAACTGAAGCCTCAAACAATCCTTCCTGCATTTTGATTTCCCATAATGTAGGGTTTACTGTCCATATGAGGATATTTGGTCCCCACTACGTAGGCAAAAACATCATGCACATGCACAAATTGAACAGCAACAGGCAACCAAGCAATAATTTCTGTTTACTTTAACAATCTCTCTTTATTTGGACCAAACAAGACCTACATACATGTGAACAATGACCATGCTTATTTGTATATAATATAATGCTCAGAAAAAGATTGCATTTTGCAGCATTTAAGTAATATTGAACGTAATCAACTTGTTGTCACTTAATGTGTAGACACACACACACACACGCACACTGATTCAGATAGGACAACTAGGTAGCCTACCTCTATTTACAGGTTTTTCTTTCCTAAACAATGTGTCATGCATAGAGGCAGGGAAAACAGGTCACTGCCATTTTAGAGTAGAAAGCAGAAAAAAATGTGATGCTGAAAGAAGTCATATTATGTAGCAGTTTATGGATGATCTACATCTGGATACAGATAATAAATCTTAATTTGTCATTTAATACTGCTTTATAATTATGAAGGGACATTTCAAAATGAAATCTTACTCCTTTACTCTATTGCGACATGCAAGTCAAGTAGACCTAATGTCAGTGAGCGTTCCCGCCCTGCCCTGATACATTAAATTGCAGGAACACGAGACATCTGTCGCGGTTTGGATTCAGAGGAGAAATTTCACCAAGGGAGTTCCCTCCTCCTATCAAGACGAGGAAGAGGCCGTGCGGGTAGTCTCGGTCAAACCCCCCCCCCCCCCCCCCTGCAGCTCTACGAGGAGGCGCGCTGGGGGATCCGATGACGTCACAATCACACTGACACACACACACACACACACACACGCTCGCGCAGATTAGCTTTCTACTTCTTTCTCCCTCTCTCGTTTTTCTATTCTGGGAAGCGTCGCTAGGAATAACCCCGTCTCCCCACAGCCGAAGCGGACTAAGTCACTTTCATATCTTTCTGAAGCAAAGAGCACTACATTGTACTCCAACAGGCGTCTGCAGCGTCACAATTCGAGTCAAACTGATATTTTGTGCCAGAGCTGGAAGTGGCGACAGTGGCGTTTGACAATCTTTTGGAATGTTGTAGGCGGATTTGAAAACGTTCTACCAGTGAGTTTTAGTCTTATATACCTTATTCTTAGTATGTCAAGGAGTGACATTCTTTTTTGTAAGCGCGATAAAGTGAAAATGAGTAGCGGATGGGTCCCCACCGTTTATTGGGGCATGTGGGGAATACCCCGTTTGCTTGGTTGGAGATAGTGAATATTGCGTAATATCTTGAGGAATTTGCAAGGCTGGTGCGGGAAAGTGAAATAAATCATTATCTTGGGAGCGACTTTCATTAATGTTATATGGTTTGTGGTGTTTTTGTTGTCGCAGACCGTTCGTTTTTTTTCAGCATGGGTAATGTTGTGGTCTGTATTTTCATGTACACACCGCCTGTGCGCGTGTATGTGTGTGAGCAGGAGAGAATGTGGGTGGGACTTAAGCTCGTTCCGGGAATGTTCCATGACGCGCTCTCCGTCAGTGAAGGGCCCAATTAGGGAGACTCTCGAAAAGCGATTGTTGCTCAAGTCAGATGGCACCTGCTGTAAATGACCATGCTGTGATAGGAGGAAATATTATTATTATACTTTTTTTTTTAAATGTGGCAGCTCAAACATACATTATATACAAAAAAATGTTAACATTATATATATATATATATATATACCTATATTTATGCAGACACTTTTATCCAAAGTGTATATTCATTGTATTCAGAGTACACATTTAAAAAAAAAATTGAAACAGTTCTTGCTTTCGCTGGAAATTGCACTCATGGCCTTGGCGTTGCTAACGCTGTACTGTTTCAGCTACAGGAAAGCATTTCTGTCAAAAATGTTTACTGTTCTGTTCTTCCATGATTAATAGAAGATATTATATATTGTATATCAGGTAGGAATAGGCAGTAGGGTTATGTAACAACCAAGCACACCAGTAGAGACATGGTCAAGGGTGTAGCCAAGTATTTACAACCCATCAGGCAAATTAGTTTATTTGACTATGCCAAAAAGATGAGCCAGTGCCCTTTGCACTGGCTTGATATATATGTCCAGTTCAATGCATAAACACACCCACAGTATCGCTTCCTGACACTGACATATGATACATAAACATCATTTTGTTTTCCATCACCTGGGTTCTATCCATCAAGAAGAAATAGACAGAGCTGGAGGTTTGACAAATGTCCTTACGCATTTTTTCCACAACAGAATCAATCACATTGATTCTGTGTTGAGCTTTGACACATCTAGGCTTTCTGGTAAGTTTTTTGTGATTGTTTCTGATGGAAAGTCGCTTTTAAAGGTATGTTCTCACTTCAACACACACACACACACACACACACACACACACACACACACACACACACACACACACACACACACACACACACACACACACACACACACACACACACACACATTTATGATTAAACTCTGGAAATGGCTTTCATTTAGTATTGCCAACATAAACAAATAGGTTCCTGGAATTAGGGAAGCATATTCAAAGGCTTCAAATTCTTAAGTGCCACTTTGATGGAAATTTGAAAAAGCTTTCTTTGTGACAGCCTGTTCCCCAGTGCAAACTGAACCATTAAATGCTGTGAACCCTCAGCACAAATTTAGGAAGGCAAAGGTCATTCACCAGCACTTACTCAAACCACACTGTCATTTGTCTACAGAGGGCACTGGCTCCAAGTCTTTTAGAGTTCATGCCCTTTTAATTGGATCAAGGTCTTTTATTATAATTAAAAAAAAATTCAAGGTTGTAAATAAAGATTATTGGTGTATGTTTAAAATTCAGTGCGTTACTTGCCGTTTCTTTGTAATAATTTGCCAAATTTACTATCAACTTCTGAGTGATAATTGTTTCTACTATACACCTAATTTTGTAACAAACTACAAACAGAAATTGCATTAACATTAATGCATTTAGCTATGCTTTCATCCAAAGCAGCTTTTGCATTCAAAGTATACAATTAATCGCTTGAACTCATGACCTTGGCAGTGCTAGCGGCATGCTTTGCTGTTTATGGTACAGGAAAACTGGCATGCACCAGTTGTGGTTAAATGCTAAATTGTGTAGCCGACCACTGTTGTTTTTCACGTGCATGATGAGGGGAAGGATTTGTTCTCATGGTGCTGGTATGGAAGAAAACAGTTGAGGCATATCACCGCTTACACAGTGTGACAGAATGGATGCCAGCATCTGGGTTGTGCTTTTCCACCTGTTGCTTCAGGTTACATAATTGGATTTTTTCTCAAGAACACAAGGTTAGGAAGTAAAATAGCAATCTAGGGTGGCCACATACTTAGGCTGAGTCTTTACTGAAGACAATCAGAGATGAGTGATTGACGGAGGCGCTTCTTTTAATGTGGTTTTAATTTTCTCACAACATTTTATACAGCAATACTTGCTATTTCATGGCAGTATTAAAACTAGCTCTCTAACTCACAACACAGCGTTAAACTGAATCCAGTAAGGATGCTGGGAGAAATCTGCATGTGTGTGTGTTATAATCCTGAGGCCGACTTGAGAGTGTCAAGATGAGCCGGCGTCTGTGTTGACAGCCCGCCAGAGTGCGAATGCTGCGCGTGATGTCCTCGCTCGCTTCAGCTGCATAACAGGAAATACTGACGGCCTCCCCTCCTTCCTGCTTTGAAAAAGCACTCATTCTCCTGCCCTTCTTTTCTTTCGTTTTCTGCAGCAGCAGGGCAAGGCGAAACCTATTTTAATATCTGCAGCCATCGACGTGGCTGATGCCTCCTTCGGACCATCCGACCAATCAGAGAGCAACTGCTTACGCCGAAGAAACATGATCATTTTTTCCCTCTTTTGCTCTTTTCTCTGAGCAAGTGAAGGTAGAAGGAGGGGGAGCAACCAAAAGAAAGAGTGCGAGGGAGTGAGGGAGGAGGGAGAGAGAGAGGGAGGGAGAGAGAGAGAGAGAGAGAGAGAGAGAGAGAGAGAGAGAGAGAGAAGGCTGCAGACAGTGGCAGGGAAATAGCTTCTCTCACAGAACGTGAGCGAATGGTGATTGTACAGGCTTGCGCGACTGCCACAGCAGAGAGGAAGGAGGTTTGGAACCCCTGAGGATCTGAAGGATGCCATGTCAGGTGAGCCACTGACCTGGGCCGGGAGAGATAGTAGAG
This sequence comes from Carassius carassius, assembly GCF_963082965.1. NCBI lineage: Eukaryota > Metazoa > Chordata > Actinopteri > Cypriniformes > Cyprinidae > Carassius > Carassius carassius. The sequence goes on from NC_081772.1 coordinate 7,634,475, forward strand.
GAGCAGTGAAAAAGAATGCGAATGTAAATAAAGAAATGATGCTTGTGGTTTCTTGCTGCTTTGCTGCTTGTTTTTAAGTCCTATAAGGAGTCAGGCTGAAGTGACAGCTGGTTAGGAGGCATTGACAGGGGATCTGACTGATGCTGGACACATTTGGCACAAGTTCAGTAGCTTACGAGAACAAGTTTGTTAAGCCACTGACATACCCTTGCTGATAATGTATAGTGATTAATTACAGATACCTTGCAGGATTAAAGATAACCTATGCACTAAATGACTTGACGTAATGAATACTTCTTCACATTTCTTTGTTGGTATTTGTGTGCTTTAATAAAACCAGTGTTGCATGGTCTAATGACATTATCTTTTCTCTTTCTGAACAGGGTGTGTGAGGAGGGTGTGTACCTGGATTAGATTCCCGGGACCGTCAGGACAAGAAAACCAAACACTGGGTACAGTATGTTTAAGATTTGCTTAAGATGCCAAAATCGTGTCGGTTTACATAAAGTAGCACAGGTGCTTATGCTATGGTTGCAGTTGCATCAATAAGAAGTTCGTAAAGCAGTGACGTCATCGGTTTCTGTGTATTTGGTAAAGCATCTCCAGAAACGTTTGCGCAAGGGTGTGTTACTCGAAACCCGTCGCGCTTTTTTTAAACTGCAGTTTCTGAGCTTTGTTAATAGGGCTGAATTATTAATGAGCAGGTAATTTAGTTGGGCTAATTATTCATTACAAGAATGATGAATATCATCACCGATTTGGGAAGTATTTCTTGCCTCTCATTATTTTCAGTCACTTTTGATGAACTTGCAGTCAACTTTTTTTCTGGGTTGAGTTTGAGATAACGAAAAAAGAAAGAATATGTGGGACTAGAATCGAAAGGAGGAAGTGAAAATAGTAAAAGTAGAACAAACTTTCTAATCTACTTTAGAATATAGTCATCTTCAATGCATGCATTGTTTTGGTGGAGGTTTTTGAGGTAGGCCTGATGTCATGTATATGTTGTGTTGTGTGCCCACTTTTTGTAGGCCAGACATCTTCTGTTTTTCTTTCTTTCAGTCTCCCTCGACCATATGCTCAGGATACAAAGAGCTGTTTGTGACTGTACATAGTTTGCCCCGTAAAAATAGACGTATAAAACGTTGATAACCATCAGGCACCGCACAAGCCTCCCAGTGAATAAACTAAATTTAGGCACCAACTAAGCTAAGGAAATTGTACAAGAGTGTATAAAAGTAAATTTAATGTGTGTTGCTTGATTCACGGTGTGGTGCTGTCATCTTCGTTATGGTGTGTGCTTGACATTATGGAACTCGATGGTTAGCACTGGGCCGCAGGTAGAGTGTGAAGTGTTGTGTCTGTCTGCACTGGAGTATTGTGGGTGAAAAATGTTGATCCATGCCTGAAGCTGTCTGGTGATGTAACCATAGTTTGCTCAAGGTGATAAGACAGACAAGCCGTTGAACTTTTCTGTTTGTGTTTAGTCTGTAAAGTTCAGGTAATGTTGAGCAACAAAATTGAACAGTTTGATTTGTTTGATGTGGAAGTCTGAGAGGGTTTGTCGTGCCGATGTGTATCACAGTGGGCTAAATGGCACTTGATTGCTCTTGACTCCAATTGGCTAGGAGTGTTGTGATGCTCTTTGCTGATTTAAGGTGACAGTAAAGTGCCTTCTGGTTATCATACGCTGTGCTAATTGCAAAAACATGCAGCCCTTTGTAGAAAGACAGCTCTACGACAGTTGGGCGGTCATTGCCCTCTTCTGAGTGGCATGCGTTTGTTTATTTCAGGGAGCATGAGCGTGGTGGGTATGGAGAGGTCAAAAGGTCATTCTGTCAATCTTCTTCCAGCAAGGGGTGAGTTATAAGTGGATCAAAATGACAAAGGTGATGAGAGGAACTTTGGTAAGGGTGCTTTGAGTATGGAAAATAGTTTCACATTTGAACTAAGTAAGCATTTGGATTTCTACTGCATAATGTGACCTTCTGAAGTGATATGGTCATTTGAAAATTGGTGTGCTGAGTATGGCTAGATATTGTTATATATCTTCAGAATTTTTTTATTCAGATTCTGATTCATTTAGGTGAAGATGTTCAGTTTTCTCACGAATGAAAGATACTCTCTCTTTGCTAATACTATTAATGATTGAGGGCAGTGTTTCAGGTGGATTCAGAAGAAGAACCAGCTCAAAAGATTCATTTATTTTTGGAATCAGGCAACATTGGTCATGCTGTATGCTTTTAAATTACTAAAAATACCGGCTCATAAAAATCTCTTGTTTTTTAATAACCGGATACACTGGTTACACTGTATGCGTTTGATTCACTAAAAATCAGAACTGATTTGATTCACTACAAATCAGCAGCTCATAAGAATCATTTGTTCATTAATTGGTCTAAAGTTGGTCAGTACACACTGTACAGTACATCAGAAAACATGTTTCAGCCAGTTATTATCATCAGCATGTGAACTTTGCCATTTTTAGTGCATGTTACTAAAATGACTTTTGGTTCAGTTCAATTGTTTTTTTAAATTTTCTTTCGAAATCACATTCTTGTGATGTTAGTGCCACCCGTGAATACCAGTTGAACTTTTGGCCAGCGCAAGCATGATGATGTCATTCACTCAGCTCAACAGTCCATTAATGACAAGTCAGTGATTATGACTAATACTTACAGGCAATCTGTGCACCCGTTAGTGTTTTTCAGCTCAGTGTGGTAATGGAGGCCTTTTGTTATGGATTACCATTCAGAAAATGCTCACTATCAGGACATCGCCTGACCTCTGTGTGTATATGTAGGTGTTTGTCCCTATATAGTTCATGAGACTTTTCACCTTATTGAAGGGCTGTCAGGTCAGGCATCTTCCATCCAAGCTGCCAATGCAGTGACCACAGTTCTCTGGCGAGAGACGTGATTCCTGCCTTACAGCTCTTTAATGTTTAAAGTCTACAATTAGTTTGTGACCAAAAACCCTGAATGTAGCAACTCGCAGCATGGGCTGTTTGAAATTTCTTTGAATGATCATCAGGTGAACATTCTGTCCCAAATACAGAGAAGACAATGACCAAGAACTGAATGAAATTGTTCAAGAAGAGCGAGGGATTAAACTATTTGACCTTTTTGTACAAGTCAGGGCTAAAACATCTGCAAGCTCTTTTCCAAGTTGTTTGTGATTTAGCTGTGTAAAGTACATGCAACGTGACTGCAAAAAGTAATGTCTGTGTCATTTAAGGACTATGCTTGTTTCAGCTTCATTAACAGCATTTACAACCAAGGTTAAAATCAAGGTCACAGAGGATGCAAATGAGGCAAGTTTTTAGAGCTCAAGATTTAAAAGCACAAATGTATAGATTATAATTTTAGAAAAGCATAATGCATTCTGTAGTTTTTGAGCTTAAATTGTTCTCATAATATATGGCAAATATGCTTTAACTTTAAACAGAAAAAAATAGTAAGTGATTATTATTATTTTTTATAACACTAAAATCACATTAATGTCATAATTGAAAAAAGACATGTTTTGAAACAGTGAGTATTTAAATGATTATTGACTGGACACTTTCAAATAAGGCTATATGATTTCCAGAAAAGAAAACAAATGTAATTGTGATGTAAAAAAAAATCCAGGTTTACTGTGCCTGTTTGTATTATACAGTTTGGCCATTTTTCTTTTTTTTTTACAGTGAAATTACTTTGTTTTTATTCAATCTTTATTTTATTCAAATTTTAATAATAATTATAATTACTAAATAAAAACAAAGTAGGAAATATTACTATTGTAATTGAACTGTAAAAAAAAATCCCTAAGTAATAATAATAATTTTATTACCTGTCATTTCTTCATTTTCAAATGTTAAACCATCAAACATAATAATGCTTTAAATGTGTGAAGGGGGATGTCAGTCTTACAGTGTGCACTTTGAAACAGACTCAATCTTTTAGACATAGTTTGTAGGTAGTGCAGCAGATGCACTGCCTGTTTACAGTTCCTTTATGCCATCTGATATCACTTAAATCCTTCCTTGATACATTTAGTCATCCATTAGCCCTTAAGTGGAGGAAACGGCCTAGTATGAGCGATCGACTTCATAAAACACACGGCAAAAACACTATGCATGATGATTATACAAATCTTTCCCTTTCAGCAGTTGCATGTATCATGCTAATGGAGGATCTCAGTCATCAGAAGAGCACAACCTCCCTGATCTATAACTCTGAGAAACCGCTTCTGATCTGAACAACAGCAGGGTTTTCCAGGTCATGCCGACGGCTGCAGGTTGAGGGAAACGAGAGCTATCGGTCAGCCTGGAGCTTTTGTATGAACCTCGCCGAAGAAGACAATGCACAAAAGCCCCCTAAAGCAGCAACACATTCTCTGTTACTATGGGAACCTATCAGAACTGTGCTTTGTCCTTGATGGAATTAGATGGATAGAGAAGCTGTATTAGTGGAGCTTAGAAGAGAGAAAAGCAGACAGAGAAAGAAGAATAAAAGCAGGAAGTAGTTTGTGTGAGGATGAATGGAGATACAGTACGAGTGAATTTCAACACGGCGGGAGACTCTTGACCGTCAACCCTTGCTCTGATTGATCTGTCTGTATCGATTCAGTGCATTAAGAATTTATTATGCCACTAGACATGTCACTAGATTACATGAGTGCTTTGCTGAGTAATTAGGTAATGGCAAAAAAAAGAACAGTGTATTGGGTTGAAGAAACAAAGGATCTGCGCACACATATACACATAAAGAATAAAGCACAGGGCGCAAGGCCAGCAAAACTAGTCTCGTCTTTCCCAAGCAGAACAATAGTATGTGCAGGTGTTTCATCTGATCAGAAATAGAGCACCCATCCACCCACACACAAATACAGTTATACAAAGACACACGGAAACTCGTACGTATGCACCAACGAGCACACACATCCATTCTCATTCACCTAAACCGTTTACGAGCAACCACGCATGGAGCACACCTTTCTCAGACAAACAATTCAATGTTTGATACAGTATCTTTGGGTCGGAAAATAAGTTAACAGATTTGTTACCCAAAAATTCTGTCATAATTTACTCACCCTCTTGTTCCAAACCTTGATGACATTCTGTCTTCCATGGAACACAAAAGGAGATATTTTGACTAATGTCTGGGTCACTGTCTGTCAATTTAAATGAATGGGAACTGGAGCTTTCAAGTTTTAAAAGCACTATATAGTTAAAAAAAAAAGTAGGGCTGGGCTACAGAAAAAAGAAAAAGATTTTTCGATTAATTGTTTTTTTTTAAACGACGTTGATTTGATATTGATTCTCAAAAGCAGCTAAATCGATCTTTTCTGGTATTTATTTCAGCACACATTTAAAACAAGATCTGATTAATGTGAATCTTATCATTACTCTTCTCCACTAGAGGTCACCCTAATTTACTTTGCGCGATGTTCCAACAGAAAGCCTGTCATTCATTCAGCGCTTATCATGGCGGAGATAATGGTGATTTAGAACCAAGAACAAAGCCATACGCGTGATTTGCAATGCTCAGGTGAAATGCTGTAGGAATACTATAAATCTGCGGAAGCATTTGATATTACTCATATGAATGAATGAATGGCGGATGGCGCGGCACACTTTGTTTACAAACGTACACGCATACTAAAGCGCGAACGACACTCGCGATGTTTTCAGCTTCTGCTGTCTCACTATAATTAAATGAATACACAAATATCATCTCCAGCTTCTCTGAGAGTCACTTCATTATCATTTTATCGTTTCATTTGAAACTACGTCATATCACATACACAGCAACTGCAAGTTCCTCACGGCAACCTGTCAAAATAAAAGTTTAGTTTAACGTTAAGAAACGCCAGAATATATTACTATTTAGCTGTCTTAATACTCAAATGATACTACTGCTAATACATATTAATAAATCTTTATTTTTAAAGGAATAAAATGATTTTTTTATTATTATTTTATTTGATTAGGATAAATTAATTTAATTTGATTAGGATAAATTAATGTTTTATGCCTTCATCTGATTACCGGAAAAAATAATAAGAACATTTTATATGGCCCTATTATTGTTTAAAAAAGGACCCTGTACAAAAAAAGAATAGGTTTAAAATACAGAGAATCTTTTTTATAATTCACCATTTGTAAACTGATGGTTACATTTATTTTTTTGTAGAAATATCAATAGCATTTGTATTAAAACTATATTCACTGAATGTGATAAAAAAAAAAAGAGAATCGAATCAAATCGAGAGATTGAGAGATTTGAGAGATTGCGAGTCAAAACGAGTCGAATCGGGACATGTGAATCAATACCTATAAAAAAGTATAAAAATATTGTAAAAATCATCCATACAACTTATGTGCTATATTCAAGCGTCTAGAGCAGTTGAGACTTACATTTATGGTATTATTCACTTATTTTTCTTCCAATCCTATTGGAGCAACTGGGAACACCAAAATTGTATTACGTTTGCCACTATAGAAGTTTACTCAACTACGATGACTTCATTTATGAATCATTCATTCATGCATTGGGCATCGGTTCTCTCATAAACTCTTATGAACATGCGAAGTTTGGGCATATGTGAGGGTTTTAACATTTGATTGTTCTTCTCACTAATTGCTATATTTGTAATTTGTAATTCTGTCTTTACTGCCAGGCTGTACAGTATATACTCAGCACCTCACAGCCCTCAGCTGTTCTATTCTTCCTCATGCCACTTCCAGATAACAGAGCATTTGAATTTGAATAGTTCAGGATTGGACAACAAGTGTGCACGCTGTTGTTTCCTGTAGCCGGGCAGAGACGAGGCGAGCGGCGTGTGTCCGTAGGCAAAGCACATGGAAAGCAGCGAGAGAGCGAGGCAGGACAGTTCCATGCGCTCTCCCACACATCCAGCTGCACATGGCGTGCAGGCAGAGAGTTGAAATACGCCCTCCTTTCGTTTCCTTCTCTTTGACAATGCAAATCGCACACCATCCAAAAGCTGCACCGCTGCAACGGAGCACGCTTCCTGTTTGGCAAGGTGCATGTGTGAGCGTCTGAAGAGGTGGAGGAATGCGTGCTGGAGTTGAAGCCGGGCCTTTGGTTTTCATGCCCACTCAGTTGCCACATGCAAGCGTGTGTGCGGGCGCTCAGCTGTCTCGATAAGGTCAGATGGCGAAGGCTGTTTCTGGCATGGTATTGCATCACAACAAGAGACCCATTGCATTTGCGGCTAGACCCAGATTCTAGTGATGCGTATCTCCCCATCTCGCAGACTCCCCTGTGCTCTGATATCTCTCCAGATGTCAAAGGTGGACAAAGCAGCACTTATGTGACCCCTCTTTAACTTAATCCTCTATTTCAATCAGGACCACTTCCGTCAAGTATATTTATGACAATTATAATTGCATACAGTTATTGTTGGCGGTATGGTTATGTTCTGGGCAACACTCCACACGCCTGTCCATGCAGCCATGCTTGGACAGAGCGGGGAGAGCAGCAAGACAAACCCCCCGGGGTACAGAACAGAACCATTATAAGCATATATAATTACAATTCACAATTACATGAGTTGTAAACAAAATGTCATAGAGACTGCTTCCAATGAAGACACTGTAAAGAAAGAACAAGTTAGATCGGATAACTGGTCCAGTTGGTGTAGTTGGGGTTGGAGGAGGGAGTTAATTGCAAGCAGCAATGCGATGGAAGAGACACTGAATAATGGGAATTTAAATAGACCGCAGGTGATAGGTGTCAAGACTGGATTGGTACATGTCAGGAACAGCTGACTGTCAGCTGATGCAAGCGTGACTAACATGGCCTGACTGAACTAACGCGATGCTCGATTTTAATCATTGGTTATATATATCTTAATCTATTAACAAAGAAACTGCAAATGACCAGCAGAATGTGTCACTAATTTGCATGAAAATCCACATAATTACATTACTATCATTACATCACTAATACCCAGAATGCAGAGTACTAGATCGATGTAAAATAGCACTAGATCTCTTTAAAAATAAGAAACTGTCGTCACTTTAAATTTAAGATAATTGTGATATTTGCTCACAATCTGTTTTAAGTTAAATATGGGCTTTTGGTTTGTTTAATGTGCCCAGTTTTCCAAATAAAATGATCTTAGGCTTCTCTAGTTTTTGTCCTTTGTCTCAAATCTTTGTTGTTGATCACATATTCCTGGACGGAAGAATATATTTATATCATATTACAGGCTAATACTTGAATCGACTGTAATTGCTCATCATAATGACTTTTTTGGCAGTGGGTTGTCCGAAAGCTGGAGAAAATTGTAAAGCTTGATTGGGGGTTATTCAAGGAGAGCTCGGTTTTGACTCTCTGTAGAACAGGTGGTGAGCTAAGCTCGGTACGATTGGTTGGCAGAGACTGTTCGTTGAGTTGGTGAGGTGGCAGCTGCGTCGAGCACTGAGCAAAAAGTAGCTCTTTCCTCTCTCCCCACCTCACTTTCAACACACCCACGTGCCACCCGCATGCCGAAAAGAGCTGCTGTCGCCCCACTCTTGCTGCGATGGGATGAAGGTGTAGTGAGGGGGCGGTTGGGGGGAGTGTGTTGCAATCAGTGCAACCGAGAGATGAGGAAAGATTTCAGTATAGAGCAGTGTGAGTGTCAATTTTGTCAGTGAAATGTTTAACAAAGTTTTGTTTTATTTCATCGATCTGAAGTAAAAATTACACAAATTAAAACCTGTTGATAACAAAAATTTGTGTGAGAAAAAACACTAAAATGCTAGATATTAACAGCGTTTTATTTGTTAAAATTAATATATAAAATGTTTGAAAACTTTTTTTTTAAATTAGATACAGTGTTTATTATTATTTAAGCCTATACTGTAATAGTATTTATTAATAAATGAATAGTTTGAATTTATATATTTTCAGTTTTAAATTCAGTTTTACTCTTTTTTTATGTGCTTTTGTCATTTTTTTATATTTAAAATGTAGCTTTAATTTATTTGTATTTTACTACTTCAACTTCAACTTATTTCAGCTAGTTAAGACAAGATTTCTAAATTTACTGAACATTTATCTTGATTTTTTTAAGCTTAAGTTTTTCATTTATATTCATTTATATTATTTTATTTCAACTTTATTTCCATTAACAACATTTATTTTTTGTAATTTTACTTTTAATTTACCATAACAGCACTATTATTCAAAATAAAACTGTCTAAAATGTATAAAATTAAATATATATATTAAATTTAAAGACAGAATTGAAAATGCAAACCAGTCAGTACTGTTATTTTATTCTGTGCTCATGGATTGTTTTGCTTTTTATTTATTTATTTTTTTTTATTTAATTTTTTTTTTACAATCACACTATCTAGTCATTATTTTGCTCATTTTTGTCAGTCTTTGTATCCAAGTTTTACTTTTGTTATTTGATCTTTTTGATTTGATTTTTGTTCACTTGTACAACAGCAGTCTCACCTATCTCCTCTTTTTGAAGGTGAACTACTTATAAGTAGGCATGGAGTATTTTCCCCCATTGTGTGGTATGAAGCAGGTAATCCCTACTGTATGTCATCTGTCATCCAACACTCTTGCATATGGAGTATTTGGCCAGTGATGAGGGGTATAGAGGGGGTAGGCCACCCCCCTGCCCACACGATGAGTGCCCTGCTGGGAATGGAGCACCTCTGACACTGGCCTGTTGGCTCATCTTCCCAGGTCATTAATCCAACATTCTGTCATTAGCAGTCCCACGCTGTTCCTCAGCAGCTGTCCTTCACACTTGATAGCAGTACACTGAAGAACTTTTTAAATAGAGCACAGGCTGGACAGTGTGCTTCTGTTTACACAAATGAGCAGCGGATGACACTGTGATCAGGAAGGGTGCTTGCAGTTAATTAGCGTTGGTCTCTCCGGCTCAAGATGTAGCAAGAGGCGCCCTAAGATGTTTGTACTCTGGTCGGTAGACTAATAACAGGACACATGGGGATTAGGAAGTGGTTACTTAATTCTATGTCAAACAGAATTAGGTTTGTATGAGATTAACAGCATCTGAAATCCTCAGGCACATCAAATTGGCATCATACAATAGCAGTGCACACTTGGCCAATTAGCTTAAGTTAGGTCATGCCAGGTCATGGCTTTGACAATTGACCCTTTGTTAAGGGTCAGTTAGCTAAACAATTACCACATTGGTAATTGTTGTTCTCTCATGTACTGGAGATTTCCAAGAAGTTAATAATTTAAATAAAGAGTGATGTTGCAACACATTTTGTTTAACATAAATTTGCCATTTAAATTTATTGTTTTACACAGTAATTTGATTTTTTTTTTTAATTATGAAAAGCTGCTCGAAGGTAAGCCTTATTTGAAAGCAAATTCAAGTGATTATTTTTAGCTAATTAATGAATGACTCTTATGAACTGGTTCTTTTTTTAAAAATAAAAAGCATACATTTAAGTCAGTGTAGAACGATTTCTGAACAAATTGTTCTAATGAGTCATTTCTTTTTAATGAATCAAAAAAATACGGAAGAAAACCTATGTAGTCAGATTACGAATGACTCTAAACCGGTTCTTTATAGTGAAACAAAAGCATGCAGTGCAGCTAGTGTGGATCAGTCTCAGTCTTAAATTAGTTTCTGACTAGTTCATATAATGGTGTGTAGTTAAAGATGCACTGTGCATTTTATCAGAGGCATTTTATTTATGAGTTGAATATGTTTACATGATTTTAAATCATTATTTATATATTTAAGGCCAATTTTTGCATTTATGCTACCTCTAAAAGAATTGTTTTAGATGAAGGAGATTAGTTTTATTTATTTTCCCAGACATTTATTCCTTAAAAGTACAAAATTATTCCTAATGAAACTGCTAAGGACAGAATATTTAAGAAGTTGGAACTGGAATAGCTAAATTCTTGATGATTTCTGTCCCTATTTATTGGAATTACAATGAGCTTTATAGACATCTGAAAAAGTGCATTGTTCAGCCACTATAGGACATCTGTAATCTGCCAATGGATTGAATTATGTTTTGAATTATGAGACAGAAAAAAAGATTGAACATTTCTTGATGCACAAGTTTGAAAGTTGGATGCACACAGTATACATGTGGTTCTGATCTTTTGGCATTAGTGATGGAGGACAAGATTTGAATCTGCATCTGCTTTAATAATCCCTCTCTTGCACTCTTTGTAGCTTTGGACTGACCCATCCATGCAGGATTGCCAACATTTCAAATACTCAGAAGTGTTCATTTCTTTTCCTAATGAGACATTTTCTCATGACACAGCCAGAGTGGCTCTTATAATTTGTTGTTCTTCCTTGCTAAATAAGACAAGTCTGCTTTGGACTACCCAATAGACTGCTTGGAATGTTTTTATTAAAACTGCCATCTTCACATAGTCTAGTGATGCATGGCCTGCTAAATCTTTCCCGTGTTCCAATTTACCGCAAGGATTAATAGAAGCCAAAGTTTAATTACAGCATGCGAGCGGAGACACATATTAAAGCTCTTTGTTCTCCCTGTACATGAAAAGTGATTACAGGTGTAGTACAGCTCTGTGTATCACTACCTTGGAAATACACCTCTGTGAGTCACCTTTACTAATACTCAAAAGTGGTTTTGCATCAACATGCCTATTTTGGGTCTATCAGCTGTTAAGGTTTGATTAAGGTTCTGACTAAGGAAGCTCTTACTGTATATGACTCTGCTGAGGCAAGGAGTTACAGATGTTACGAATCAAAGCTAGCAAAGTGCTGACAGAACCCAGAGCATATTACTCACCTGATGTCTGTCACAGAGTTACTTTTTCTGCCGTAACAGTCCTTCCAGACAAGTTGGAAAGAGATCTTGGAAACAACAGCATCATGGGATTGGGTTTATCTAATGTGCCTCACAAATTGGCTTGATATTTGTTTCTAGTAAGAATATTTTTTATGATATTCATATATGTGTACTCTAAATCAGGAATGTAACCATCATATACACCAGTTAGACTCAATTATGCATGGCTCTGCTGGTTGTTAGGATGACTAAAAGTAAAAAAATTACACTTTTTGGTTTAACAGTGTCAACATGATTGAAATGGCTAGTCAAATAAAAGAAGTTGGGCTTTAATGTTTACAGAAGCCAAGATTAACAGCTCAATGTTTCAGTTTTAAAATTGAGAGAGTGCAAGGTAAAATGTAATAGTTAATATTTTAAATATTGTATTTTACGACAGTTGTGTAGCGATAGAAATGTTAAACATCAGACACTAATATCCAGGGATGCAAAACTGCTTGTTTTTGACAAATTTTGCTATTTTGTATTGGCTCAAATCATAATATGATGTAACAAGAAACATTAACAGGGCTGTTTTTGGCATTTTAGGCATACGATTTAACATAAATATGTGCATATATTAAAATGAAAATAATATTTGCAAAAAGTTCAAACTGATTGAAAACTATAACAATAAATTATAGTTATTTTGCTGTTCTTATTTTGCCCCCCCCCCCCCCCAAACAAAATTCACTTTTTTTTTGACAAATTAAACAAACCTGAAGTATTAAAACTTTTGGAGTGCTGCCCAGAATGTTTCCGAGGCATTTCGATGCACTGGCTACTGATGCATATGCCTTTGAGTCTTTGCATTTGATTTGTGTTAAGCTCCTCTTCATCACAGGAGGAGAAAGGAAGGGAGGGAAGGGCCGCCACTCCACCTCCTCCTTTGAGTCTGGATTCCTTGATCAGAAGCCTGCGGCTCCAAACGGCGTGTCATAGGTTCTGACGAGTGCAACCGCTCACTGTATCTGCGGCACACGCCACTTCAAAGACCTGAGCTGTCTGTCTCGCGCATTGATCATCCCTGTCTCTCTGAGAAAAAGAAATGAAAACACTGACAATATTAGCAAAAGAGATGAGCCCTCAACTTGACATGTGTTGAAACGAACCCTGCTTTGAGAGCCCACCAAGCATGCTGGGAGTGGGTAACTATGCTTCATGACATGCTTTTTTAAATGCGGTGGAAGAAACGGTGGCATTTTGTTTTGCTCGAGCGCTATGATCAACCAGCTTGCCTGGGCCACCGTGTGACAGGATGCATTGCTAATAGAGATGTTATTACACTGACAGCCAAAAAAAACCCCACCAGAGATGTGAAGCGTGTGATGAGATAAAATAGACCTGTGTTATCAGTATTTTTCCATTATTTGAGTGTTTACTTTGTTTCATCCATCTGGTTGTCTTCACAGCTGACCCTGTTGGTTTGTTGCAAGAGAGACCGCAGTATGCCAGCCTAGTTTTGACTGTGATGTAAAGTCTGGTCCACATTGCATCTACAGTAATTCTGGCCAAGAACTGCCCACTTAAACAGGAAGAGACCATCTGACCAGCCTCATTTTGTTTTGTTTTTTAAGTGCTGCCAAAAGTTTGGGGTCAGTACGATTTTTTAAATACAAATGAATACTTTCATTCAGGAATAAATGTGTGCCAGTAAAGACTATTTATCAGGAAAGAAAAAAACATATTATGGTTTCTACAAAAACTGGTTTCAATGTTGATAATAATAAGAAATGTTTATTTAATTACATGCTAACATGCTGATTTGGTGCTCGAGAAACATTTATGTTCTTCTCTTATTTTATTATCAATGTTTCTTCTGCTTAATATTTTAGTGGAAATCATGATTCACTACTATTCAGAAGTTTGGGGTCAGACAAAAAAGTGACAAATAATATTACAAAAGTGTTTTTGTTTCTAAAAAAAAAGGTTAAATTCAACAATTTCTCAAAAAAATATTATTGCTGACTGAGCACCAAAACATCAGAATATTAGAATAAAGGATCAAGTGACACTGTTAAAATATACATCACCGACACCGACATTTTATATTAATTGAATGGCAGAGATGAGACACTCATAGTCAAAACACAAAACCCAATGGTAACAATCAGTATTATAGATGGAACATTACACAGTCTTTTAGCGGAGCATACTCATTTAGCTCGACGACTTTCTGATCTTGGTTTCCTCTTCGGAGAGGGGTAGCCACCTGCTCAGTGTCATGTCAGTGATGTCTGCTTTTCCCTGCTCAACATGTGGTGTGATGTAGGGCTGTTGAGTGAGAGGAGGTGTTGCTGGTGCACGCACACACACACGCCTTCTCACACATGCACACACAATGTACTGGGAAGGCTAAGGAAGTGTGAGCTACCACAGTGTCAGGTCTCTGGTGCTCCCAGCAGACCATGCTGAATACACTCAGCTTCCTGCCTGAGCTGACAGTCTGCTCTCTGCTGACTACTTGTGCAAGCATCTGTGTGCATTTGGGCACGCAAGTGCAAACACTGTGAAATTCTGTACCTTTGAAATGTCAGGTGCGCAGGCCTAATGCAAAACCATGTTAGTCACAAGGCGTCCCTAAAAAGATTTTCCTAGCTTTGAAATCTTTGGAGGAACAATGTAAAACACTGACTTGTAAATTGCAACCTGCAAGTATGACATCCATTTAAAAGGTTTCGAAATATCAAAATATCCCAACCCTTGCTCACTTTCTCCCTCCGGTCTCCCCGTGGCCAAAACAAATTGTGTGGCAAAACAGGAACATTTTAAGTGAGACTTGAGGCGCTGTTCCTGGAGGATTGGATCTTGGCAGGTCTGCACCGGTAGCGTGGCAGGAGGGGGGTTTCACTTTATCTCAATATCGTCGGTTTCCTCATCCCATCTGTGAGCTTGGCAGCCTTGTTAAACTGACATTGCTAGTCTCCTTTCTCACCTTCTAATTTTTGCTCTGCAGCCCATCCAAGAATCGCAAGTGCATCCGTTCTCCTGTGCTGCTGGTTTCCATGGTGTTGAGGAACTGTGGTCTGTGGTGGCATGCCAGTTTGGTGGATGCTGTGCTTCAACGGTTCTTCTTACTGGGCAAACTGTTTTTGTTGCTCATGATTTAAAGAGACAGTTTACCCAAAAAATTTAAATTCTGTTATCAGTTACTCACCATCATGATGTTACAAACCTGCATGTAAAAAAATTGATGACCAGTATTTTTTTCTATTTTCTTGTGTGATACAGGTTTGGAATAGCATGCAGGTGAGTAAATAATAGAAACCTTCTATAAACCTAGGCATTTTAGATTTTAACCTCCAACCACTCTGGAATAATAATACTTATTATTATTATTTTTTGCTTATAAATTAATAAAAAATTGTACATAAAGTAATAATCTAATAGGGGTGTGTTGAGATCTGGAAGAACGTGATGATATCCTCACGCTATTGGCATATGTCAGACCTTTCAGACATACAGTATGTGCATTACACTGGCTCGTTCACCAGTAGTGGTATGTAACATTAACCTGTGAATACAACATGCTTACCTGTGGTTAACAGGACACTCCAGTGTTTAACTAATCAGCTATCTGAACGATCCGGCTAGTGCTGCTTCCTCAAGAACATTTATCATTCTCAAATGTTTTAAGCCTTGTCAGCTTTAAGCCATTCAAGCGTGAGACAGTGCAAAAGAGATTTCAGTGCAGTAATCACACGCTGTGATAGACCATTTCTGTGCGTACAAACGCACGCACGCAAGCACGGACGCACGCAAAAAGCCGTAGCTCAGACAGCATATGCGAAAACCAAATTGGGTTTTCTTTTGTGCATTCTTGACCAAATGCACACAAAATAATGTCAGGATCATGGTCTTTACGAGTATCCACGTCAACACGTATTGTTTCCAACTCACTCTACACCCCAAACCAGCAGGTTTAGGACTTCCCCAACGGTAGTAGCCTCCTGCTAAGTCCACTCGCCATGCATAATGCATAAGCAATTGCACTTATTATGGGCTCAACAGTCCTTTTTTTTGCATTTTGTTTTTTAGTTTCCCTTTATATTTCATCATTGGGGATTTCTTTAAAAAAGTTTAAAAATCTCATCTTGTCTTGTTTTCTTGAACCCATTCTCATGTCTCGTCACACCCCTATAATTATATATTAAACTGAATTAAAAGAAGAATAATAGAAACCAACAAATACAGTTTTTTTATTGTAGTCACTTTTAAATGTAATTTAATTAATAATTTTATTTAAAATTAAAATTATATAGTCTTAAATTTAATTACAACTTTAAAAGTAGGCTAATATGAGTAAATAATAGAAACCTATAAATCCAGTTTATATATATATATATTGTAGTTGCACCACTGTGTAATTGTTTTATTGCATTATTTTATTCTGTTTTCTTTCATTTTATTATTCTTTAAAAGAAATAAATAATATTATATTATATTAATTAAATTAAATTAAAACATGAAATGAGGGGTAATTATAAATTAGTAAATAATAGAAACCTATAAATGTATAAATGTATTTTTTATTGTAGTTATACCACTGCAGAAGCATTATTTTATTTTATTTTATTTTATTTTATTTTATTTTATTTTATTTTATTTTATTTTATTTTTATCTAGGTCTGGCTTTATGGCCTAGGTATTTAATCTGAGATGCAATATTGGTGGGGATTTTAATGAGTCCCAAAAGGCTACTTTGGTTTGTCGGACTCGGGGCATATACTGTAAATATTGAAGCAGCAAATTTAGGGGCTCAGGACTGTAATCCTGTCAGCAATTGATGCATTTTTGCTGAGGTTCCTTTTCATACATTTATGCAGGGGTGTTTGAAGGCTTCTTATTCGACATTTAACACTGGCACAGGCTGCCAGTTTGCAGCACAGTGAGTAATGTTTTGAAGATCCAGGGAGGGATGAGGGAAAAGTTTAGGACATTGTGTTTACCACAACTACATGAAGCAACATGGCTCCCAGTGAACCTCTCAGAGAGCTTAACTGGGTTAATTAGCCCTAAATAGGTATGACAGTGTACTGCCCAAACCACATTGTGATTCTAGGGACTCTAGTATTCTACCATTTGACAGGGGAACTCCCAATTACTATGCAGAGCTTTAAATGTTGATGTGTAAAATCATCTTTATTGCTTTTACATGTATTCAATCTTGGATCGGCACAGCCAGAATAAAAAAGAGAATGGTAGTCTGGCTTTTTACAAATATCCTGCTGAGGGAAGCACTTTATTGGCTTGGACTATCTACTTTGTGTAAATACACAGCACTGGTAGCCTTGACAGTGGCAGGGTGAATTGTTTTCCTCTGGTGGGACAGACCCTGGATCTGTGAGCAGAGGAGTGAGACAGCTACCGTGTCTCTCTCTCTCCGTCACTATGCTGCATCAAGGCCACTTTCAACCCTATTTCTACCCATTTACTACTCCCTCCTTCTCACACTCCCTCTCTGCCTACACTTCATCATGTTTTTTTTTTCCCTTCTGACACTCAGTTTTTTCCTCCTCTATCTCTGAATATATTGTCGCGTCTGGCTGTGAGTGTGCTTTAAGCACATGCTGCAACCCTGATAGATGTTCTCTCCGTCTGTCTCTCTCTCTCTCCCTCCCTCCCTGCCGCCTTGTCCTCCTCTATTTCTGCATCCCAGTGCTGCAGGTCTGTATTTCGCTCCCCCAAACGAGCTCTGGATCTTCCCCCTGTGTGATGTCAGATGCAGATCTGGGTGAGGGAATGGGCATCCGTTCATTTATCTCTTGTTCTGCGGATGGGCTCTTGGAGAAACCTATATTTAGCAGCTCAATGCTCTCTCTGTTGCGTTGGCCATGCATTGATTAATTAGCTGTGTATGGGTACACAGCATGGCAGAGTATGTCTTGGATGCATTATATAATGCGTTATATAATTGGATGCATATTTCATGTTGAATGTTGGAGAGGGAGGCTCTTAAGAGTCCCATCCTGTAGCTGAAGATGAGTGCTAGTGTCGAGAAGAAAGTACAAGCTTATGTTCAGTTTGAGGCAACATAAGGGGTAACCGCTGCTGTTATTATCCTGGTTGAGATACAGCTCATATTCTCTGACAGTCCTGTCAAAGTGCGAGCTGGTTATCAAAAGGCTGTAAAAGGTAATAATTATCAAATAATATTTTAGGGCAAGTGTACCCGTTAAGCCCATGTACCCTTTAAGCCCACTTTCAGCTCAGAAGTCAAATTAAAAGAGAAAATCAGATTTTATGCAGGCCATTATTTTTTTTTGATAAATACAAATATCAGTATCATGAGGCAGTGTTCCTGCAAAAAAGTGACCTTGAAAAACTGAAATTGCTTCAGATTTGCTTTATTGTCTTACAATGGACTGATAAACTACTACTTTACTACTGTAAATGAGATCTTCTGCTAACATAGAAGCAAACGTGTTTTTGAAGCCATTGCATAGTTGGCTTCTTTTCTTTGTTGAGCATGATTAGCTTGTCAGAAACTCTCTATGAGAGATCAATTCAAGATGTTTTCTAGTACGACGTTCTTTATAAACCAACAGGTCTTGTTGATTGTTGGAGTAATTGCTGTAAGCCTCAATGAGTCATTTCTTTTCCCAAAAGCGGAGAGGTTTACAATAGATGTTAACAAGCTCATGGCATGGCACCAGTTTACAAATATCTGACTGGTAAGGGCTGCAACATAATAACCCCTCAGGAGGGGAACATTTGTGTAGTTTACAACTGGAAAGTTAAGCGTGTCATGACCTGGCCGTGATATTGTAATGTAATATGAGTTAACACAGATACACCCAACTGAGTCATTCCTTCACAAAGTCTTACAAGGCAATTTTGATGGTTGTGTTTGTTTCGTACCGCAGGAAATAATGTCACGGTATGTTGAGGTTTACCTTGAGCAAACAGATGCTCTTGAACTGCTAGCTGATTGGGATGCAGTGGCCCGAGATGATAGTGGCATCTGGGGGGTGCTCGGAGGGGGGGCTTGTGACCAGGCCACCGCTGCGTGAGTGGATTGCATTTCCAGAGTGACAGATAATACTGTTGCCCAGCTCATTGACAGAAATTCATTTATTCAACCTCTTCGGGAAACTATCCATGTTCACTAACCTCTCTGCTTACAAATCCATTAGCCTTGGAATAAATCATCCCACTGGAGAAAAAGGACTTTTAAAATTTTTAACTACCTGTCCAGCCAGTTTTTATGTCCACTGGTCTTCGTTTTTTAAACTACACTGGTATCATGGTGATATATTTGAAACTAAAAGAACAGAAATAGTGTTGTTATTTTTTTTCTTGCAATGCAGAGGTCATAGTTGTGTAGATTTAGAGAATATGAATGACTCATGCACTTACACTGAGAATGTTCCAAAGCCCTTCAGGGACGTTCACGGAACATCCTAGCATATTTTTAGAGACCAACAATATGTTCAATGTGCCCTGCTGTTAATCCAGGATCAAGGCCCAAGTTTAGATCTTCCACACATCAGGGTTGTAAGCCATTGACAAGTGAGTTGGGTATGCCTTTTAAATTCAGTTTAAATTTCTGTATTTTAATTGACTTGACTTACCAAAGCAAACATGATGCATACTTGCAATTTGAATTTGAATGCAAATAATAAATAAAATGAAATTCAAAGAAATACTGTATCTGTATTTTCAACTTTTACATTTTAATAACAAAGCATAGATAGATTTGCATTGACATAATGCATTGCATTACATATTTATGCATTTCATGCCAACTCTAAATATTACACAACTCAGCCACACAGAAGAATTTATAGCCCTGTATTTTTGCACCAACAGTATGTAAATAGAGGCAGAAACAAAACCACTTCCAAAAGGGTGTTTTAATTTACCCCTCTCGATTTTTTGGATTGTAATTTTAGAAGTTTGTGATGAACAGAGCAAGCACTGAATTCATATTAATAAGACTGTTTATTGTTGAATGGCAATTTGTTGTAACATTTGAGTTTTTTTTCCAGTCATATGGATAATTATACCAGCATGATGCATTCTGTAAGTGAAGAATGAAAATAGCTTAATTTCAGTTATGAAAACATGTAGATCAAAAAATATACTGTAAAAACTACTCTAAAATTGAGAGTCTGATGCATGAGAATTGATGAAAAAATGCAGCTAAAGTGCCTTTAGCTTTTGTGCTTGACGTTTCTTTTTAATTCTTCTGTAGCTCAAACGTGTTGTCAGAGAAATTGAGTTAATTTCAGCTGCAAATGTTCTATTCACAGTAATAGTTCTGAATTGGAGAAATATAATTTCTTAAATTACCCCCAATCTAAGGTCTTTTCCATGCCCTAGTGGACTTCCGGTTCTGGGTGCTGAATAAGAGGCAGGCGGCATATACAAAGCTCAAATCTGTTTGCTTTGTACTTTAATAGAACTCTTGTTCTCACTCTGGGCAGAGGCTGAGTCACCTGAACCACAATGTGTTTTGGTTCGGGGAAGCAGAGGGCAATTGGACACATCAGGGGTCTTCTGTTTGGGAAGCCCCCAGTGTTCATTCCTAACATCAGCCAGCTGATCTGACTCAGGGCTAAAATTGGTTGTGCTTGTCTGAGCGATTTTTGTAATCCAACACTGCATGCAAGTGGGCTAATTTGGGGTGGCCTTGCCCCCTTAGTGCCTTGCCTTTAAACGCAACAGGTGCAACTTGAACCCTACGGAATGACAGACTGCTGAGAGAGGTGCTCTGGGAACTATGCTCCACTATGCTCTATTTGCTCCACAAGGTTTCTTTTCCCCTGTATTTTTCCTTAGGGCAAAATTGGAGACAGCTGCTGGGGAGTGGTGCAGATAGGAAAACATGCTCCTGGGTTGCATAACAGGAGAAAGCAGGTCCCCGATGGTGCACAGAGTCTAAGCCACTGCCTCGCACTCCAGTGAGCAATTGTGCAGCCCTCGCTTGAGAGGCTGTTTGTTTTGGAATGGCTGCTGAGTGACTGTTCTCATCAGTGTTTGCGCATGGCCTGTCTGACTACACACACGCACCCCCCTGAACTCCTGCCGGGCCTCCTGAAGAATCACTCCTGGCTTGAGTCATGCCGGGGTTGAGAGGTCAAATGGAACACTGACATGAATTTGTGGTTGGTTCATCAAGGCCTGAAGTGACTTGAAGCTTGAGCCTGGAATGTGGTAGTTTAGTTGTAGGAAATTTAGCTTGAAAGTTGTAAGATGCTAATTATTTTTTAATCATGTCATAAGCTGTTTTTAGTGTGCACAATTGTGAAGAGTGAGTGTGTGCATACAGTACATACATACACACATATACATATATATATATATATACACAGTACAGACCAAAAGTTTGGACACACCTTCTCATTCAAAGAGTTTTCTTTATTTTCATGACTATGAAAATTGTAGAGTCACACTGAAGGCATCAAGGGCTATTTGACCAAGAAGGAGAGTGATGGGGTGCTGCGCCAGATGACCTGGCCTCCACAGTCACCGGACCTGAACCCAGTCGAGATGGTTTAGGGGTGAGCTGGACCACAGACAGAAGGCAAAAGGGCCAACAAGTGCTAAGCATCTCTCGGGGAACTCCTTCAAGACTGTTGGAAGACCATTTCAGGTGACTACCTCTTGAAGCTCATCAAGAGAATGCCAAGAGTGTGCAAAGCAGTAATCAAAGCAAAAGGTGGCTACTTTGAAGAACCTAGAATATGATATATTTTCAGTTGTTTCATACTTTTTTTGTTATGTATATAATTCCATATATTTCCACATGTGTTAATTCATAGTTTTGATGCCTTAAGTGTGACTCTACAATTTTCATAGTCATGAAAATAAAGAAAACTCTTTGAATGAGAAAGTGTGTGCAAACTTTTGGTCTGTACTGTATATATATATGTAGTAATGTGGGCTATCCCATTATTAACATCTGCCTAAAAATATAACCATGTATACACTGAATAAAAGGCCACATTTATTTCATTTATATCTCATATATTCCTGATAATTTAGTTAAAAATATACATTTTGTCATTGCATTCACTCTGTATTTACAGTTAAATTATCACTTGCTGTATGGAGGAACACTATGTAGGTATTCGTGTTGATTGGATACCGCTGTTATTCTGATGTGCTGGCTCAGTTCCAGACTATCTTCAGGTTAATCGCTTTCTGAATCTGCAAAGCCCTCTGTACTTTTAACATGTTAACATGCCCTAATTGTGTGATTAATTTATGTGTGCATAAGCTCTTGTTTTCGAGCAGTTGGCTATGCCCTGTTCACATGCGCTTGAGGGATCTGATGGAAAGTACTGTGCAGCGTTACAAATGAGACCCAGCACAGGTTGCCTCCCAATTTTCTCTGCTCTAGTTATCCACTATTGCATGGTTTTCCATCATTTTAGCATCTTTTCACAGTCCTAGTACTTCCAGCAAATGTGAATGAATGTCTGGTAAAATAAAACAGGCTCAGGAGAGGTGATTTCAGGATGTACCCTGCTGATTATGCTGCTTTTTTTAGTTACAGTATATACAATTGAACACGCTCTTGACAATTCCCACTCTGGAGGATTGATGGTTCCTGAAGGCATGAACTTCTGTTGTCACCATTGCATGGAAACAAAACATCCCTCATTTCCGTTTTCTTTTTTTTTCTTTTTATTACAGCTCCACAAATATATTTAAAGACAATGCTGGCAGTTGAATGATGCATTGTTACAGAGAAACATTTAGTTATTAAGTATTATTATGAACCCGCTTTTATACAGATATCAGAAGTTGTCTTTCTTGGACTCCTCTATGGAAAAGCAAAACTTCCAGCAATACTTTAATATTAATTATAGGTACATTAAATGTATACTGGAGGAATTCAACTTCCTAATTAAATCACTGGGTCTGTAAAAAATAAATAAAAACATAATAATAATTATATATATACTGTACAGACATACACATATTAGCAGTAGTAGAAGTATCTGCAGTTAAATAGACTCAATAATAATATACTATTGTTATTATTATTATTATATTAATGTGAAACAGACTGATTATTATATTAATATAACTGTAAATATATAATATATATTAGAAAATTATTGATGTACAGCAAGTTTTCACAATGTGTGTTGTGTCCTCAAAATAAAACTAATTAATGATTAGTTAATAAAATGGCTTGGGGTGCCAGCTGATTGACATAATGATCTGCTTATGACATAGTTTGGAATAGATCCACCTGAACTTAGAATTTAAACATGACAAATATGCAAGAAATGAAGGTTGACATATCCTGTTACAACATCTTGTTTCACAACATGTCTAAATTCACTGACTTCTCAGTGGTTGCTGATGTAGTAATGATTACCCTAATGAATAATACCATGACTGTTCAGTTTCAATACATCAGTGTCAAAAAGTTCAAAGGTTTGGGACAGTCACAGGAATCTCACAACCGTGCCAGTAGGACAGTGAAGTCACTTCTCAAGGTAGTCTGTGCAATAGATGTGTCATTAGCATCAAAGAGATGAGAAGGGGAAAAATAAAGGCAAATCCCAGCAGAGGATACTGTGGTGATGGGAGGATCCTTCATTTCCCTGGAGTCCCTCCCATCATCACGGCCTGCTGATTAGAGGAGTGCTCACAGCTTGCCAAAGGTCCAGAGCCTCACCTCAGCCATTAAACTTTTTCAATCAGCACTAATGCCAGCTAAAATCATGTTCCTGTCCGATTGTCCCTTAGCCACAGACCTGTCAGGATGCTTACTTACTAAGGATGATGCAAAGAAACAGCCAGACGTCCATCCTGCCCTAGATCTTGTCCTAGACCATTACTCTGACCATTACAATGAACAAGACAGGCCTGTACCTGTCTGCATGAATATCATTTCTTTATTTGCTCACACATTCAGCACATTGCCTAGTCACCTCTGACTTGGGTTGAGGGACACCTACATGTAGGCAAAATGTGGACTGACGCCATTTTTAGATCAAGGGCAATCACATTCTGCGCAGTTAAATATTAATGAAGCTTTACCTGCCTAGTTTAGCAGGAAATGCACTATTATGTGTTACTGCATTTAGTATTAGTAGGAATTTGTGTACATTTGTATGCTTGCATGCATATGGCCACAGGTATCAGATTAATAATTAAATTGTGCAACAAAACAGTGGAAGATACATGAAGCCTGCTCTTTATTTCTCCACAGTTAGCAGATGTCCTCCTTTATAATGTTCACCAATGGTGAATACCACCTTATCTTACAGAAAACATATCAATATCTGGAAATCCCTTTTTCACCTGTACAACACGCTTTTGCAATATAGGGCATTTTTCATTTGGGGTGGAAAATCATATACTTTTAATACTGTATTTGAAATCAAGATAATAATAATAATACATTTAAAAACATACACTATCTTTGAAAAGTTTTTTTCTTTCCAATTTTTGAACAGTAGTATTCATTTTGATAAATGTGTTTCTATTTCTCTGGATATTGGGTGATAAACTTGTTTTTAAATGCATATCTATAAAGCATATTTTAAAAATAACAAGGACTTTGCCAAATTTATGCATCTCATTTGCTACTCCAGTTAAATAATAATCCATGTAGTTTTATTAGCAGAGCAAATCTTACCCTATCAAAAATAATCCAACACATTTTAATGTGATGCACTGTTGGAGATCTATCGGTGGCTTAACCAGCAGAGTTGTTTACAGAGAGACTTGCTCAGACAGTGAGAGAGAACACCCAAGGAACCGGTTTGGGTACTTACAGTGTTTTTTATTTTCCATGTCTCTGACTGGGCATTGTCATAGGGGATCCTGGCTACCAGTTGGCCAGATTCTCGGTTAATCACCGAGTCGCTCTCCAGAGGTCACACCTGGTCAAATATATTTAGCTGTGTAAATTGGATTTTGCGGTAAGGGCAGAAGTCTGCTGAATAGCTGGTTATGTTTAGCTTGCAGATGTGATAAACGGATTCATCTTTGGGATAACCGTTATGGTCGTTATCACGGTGACTCCTGACAGCTTGATGTCATTCCGCAGGGAAAGTAAATGCTCCCTGGAATGGTGCCACAGCTGTGGTCCGCTGTGGCCATAACTCTTGATCCGACAGCTCATTCAGGTGACCCTCAGAAGGGCTGTATTGCTGTCACTCAAGACAGTGTGGCGGCAGTAAATATATTATCATAAATTAGGATTAATCTTTTCTGCGGTGAAGGGGGTGGCCGGAAGTCTCCGCTCAGCAGCCTGGTTCCCCCTTAAGATCTTCTCTCTTTGGGACTGTCGCAGTGCACACCTGTTCAATGTCACCGTTTGTTCTGTTAGAGTGAAATAACCCTTCCTAAATGCACGCACGCTCACACAGACACACAATTTAATGGCGTGATTGAAACGCTAAATGTATCAGTGTCTGGGCCTGGCTGAGAGTGATTGGTGAAAGCGCATCTATAAAGGGATTTTGTAAGATTTAGCCTGGGGAGCTATTTTTAGCCCTGCGGGAGGTGGCAGAAGGAGGGGTGAGTGGTGATACCATGTTGTTATAAACCACACACTGTGGACAATCCCAGGGTCAAAGACACCAAGGCCAGACTGCAATTAAAGCACTGTCTGATAAGACCCGTGCTGTGTTACGCACAAATGCACACGCAAGCATTCAGAAGGCTGTCTGTGATTTTTTTTTTTTTTTTGTGAAGTCCTTTGACCCATCTGCAGTATTTGTGTTCCGAGCTCTAGAGATTTAAAAAGGCACCAAAACAGCCCAGAAGAGCAGGCACTGCAAAAGTACCTCTCAGAGTAGTCTGTTGTATAATCCCTCTAGGGCCCCCCAAAGCTATTTTTGTTCCTGGATATGCGTCACGACTGGGTATTTTCTCTGGTGACTAGCTTACATCAGTAGGTCTCCTAGTATACGCTCTATCAGCGAGAGCCTTCTGATTGATGGGAGTTTCGGCTGGGGTTGGTTGGCGTTTTATTCCTAAACCTCCTACAATGGACAAGGGGAATCTGAGATCGGCGGAATGTTGTGGATGACCAAGGACCTTGAGAAGCCAGGTTGGTTAACAAATCCATTTTTTTTTTGCCGTTCTCGAGTTGTCTCTACCAATGTTCTCGCAT
Source organism: Carassius carassius (assembly GCF_963082965.1). Taxonomy (NCBI): domain Eukaryota; kingdom Metazoa; phylum Chordata; class Actinopteri; order Cypriniformes; family Cyprinidae; genus Carassius; species Carassius carassius. Next base: position 7,660,376 of record NC_081772.1, read on the forward strand.
TGCTCAGAGAGATGTTATCCTGTGTTTGTAAACTGACGGTGGGCTGATGCGACCGCGAGGACAGGCACGGGAGCCGAGGAGCGTGTGTTCGCTGTTTTCCATGGGCTGCAGCAAGCTGTCAGTGACCGAGTCTCTGCTTGCTCGTTTTCCCTGTATTGCTCGCATGCTGCCGTAACATTAATACAGCGAAATAGCCTTGCTTTTGTTAGGAATCTTTTTCATGTGCATGACCCTTTCTTTTTCCGTTGTCCTGCATCTGTTCTCTCCTGACGGTGCACTTGTTGTTACGGGGTTAGACTTTGATCTGCGTCTGTGCGCAGAGGAATGTCAGTTCCCTTCTCAGTCGCGGGACACCCCTCACATACCCCCGCCAAATTCCCGTCCGGTTCAGGTGCCTCACGTCGTCCATCAGTTGCACTGGGAATTATTAAAAAATGCTTTTTTGCACGATGCTTCTCATCTGTTTCCCGATATGCTCCCCCCCCCAGCTGTCTGCCTTATCAGCATGGCATAATTCATTATGTGAGGGAAGGCTCTGGCAATAATGCAGGGAAACACGATGTGAATGTCATGGATGCATATATCCCAGTTCTAGTTAAAAATCACCAGTTTAAAGATGCAACGATTTCTTTTGTGTAAAACTCAAACTTATATGAACGTACCAACCAAGTTCCATTCAGAAATGCTGAATGTTTACAGCGACCTTGAGATGCAGGTCAGGAGAGCACATCCTCTTCGTTTTCTTGTTGTAGAGTGAAAGAATTCGAACACATCTGTCTGATTGCAGTGGAATGGTCCTCCCTGCCAAGTGTGCTGCATTTTCCATTCACAAATACTTCACCTTCCGGATTCGTCTGCTGTTCTGTAGTTTGGAGAGGTGTCTCTGTGACAGGGTCCAGGAAATGCCTCATTTGACGTGTGTTGAGAAATATCAATTGTTTCCTTTGGACAAATCATTGTTTGGAGTTTAGGTTTTTTTCCCCTTGGGCTCTGAAGATTTAAACTGTGTCAGTGGAGCCTACCACCGCGGATCCTTTTGACCCGTCGGTGTGATAGGAAGCAGTTACTGTTCAGAGTGTCTGCCCGAGAGTAACTGCTGCACTCACAGGATTACAACAGACCCTCGTGCACAACAATTAGGTACAGACCCCGCTTCATTAATTGCTCTGTCTTGGTGGTGGGACAGGAAGTAATTGTGTCCAGGTTTGGGCACGGCATTCTTTACTGTTTGTTTTCTACTTGGCATTATTTGATTAGCCCAAAGTCCTGTTTTGCTGGATTTGTTTGTATGTGTCACAGATATAGATCCCTGCTCCCAGAAGTGCCTGGAAGTGATCTCCTGTTTTTGTTTTCCCAATTTAGTGTTTAACTTTAAAAGAATTGAAAGGATTTTTTCAACATTTACTCACCCTCATGTAATTCCAAACCTGTAGGACTTTGTTTTTCCTCTGCGACACAAAGGGAGACATTAATTTAATAACAGGTTTTTTTTAATATGATTTTATTTATTTCTATATATAAATTTATTTCTATTTTCTATATATATTCTATATATATATATATATATATATATATATATATATAATTTTTTTTTTTTTAATTTTGCATGCTTTTGATATTTTTATATTTCTATTTTGCTTCAATTTATTTCTTATTTCAGTTGTAGTCATTTTTGTACTTAAGTGTAAACTTATTTCAGTTAATTGCCAAGATAACAATGAGCTCTTTATTTTCAGTTTTTCATTTAATATTTAGATTTCAGCTTTATTTCCATTAAAAGTTTTAGTTAAAGCAAAAAACAGTGATTGTTTACTACATTACAACTTACCTAAGAATTGCCAAAGCTGAGCTAGGCCAGATAACAACTTAATTTTTGGTCAGATGCCTCAGTTTCACTATTTAAGACCTGGAATATAGTGCAGAAGTCATATAGACCACTTTTATAATGCTTATTAACATTTATGCATTTTTCAAACACTGTTATCCTACACATCTTTTTTACCAGTATGTGTGTTCCCTGGGCATTGAACCCACAAAATGTTGCGCTGCTAACACAATACTATACCACTGAGCCACAGGAACTGTTATTTGGTGCTTATACTGTATGTTTTTTTGTCTGGACCTTAAAAGCTCCAGTCCCAATTAAATGTAACTGCAATGAAAAAAGCATCCAGCATTAATCAAAGTTCTTCTTTTGTATTTTACTGAAGAAAAAATTAATTATTAGTGAAAGTGAATAATTCCTTTAAAACCATAAAAAAAACTAGATACATAACTGACCAACCATCAAGATTCTTTCAGTCTTTGAAGTGTATAGTGGAACGGCTCTTCATTCATGACCTTGTCTTCTTTTGTGTGTCAAAAACACTGTGTTCCTGCATTTGCTGTCTTTGTACACTTCCTCTTTTAACAGTTTACTTTAATGAAACAGTTTCTTCGCCGAAAGGCTCGCGACTCATTTTCACACATTAGTATGCATTTTCCTTCTAATCATGACACATTTTCATCCCTTTCCAGACAGAAATGGATGTTATGCATCTTCACATGCTGGTTAGAATCAACCATTTACAGTTAAGGACCTGATTTCTTAGAAGTATAGAAAATGGCATTTTGATGATGAATTCCACCATTCAATACCTAAGCTGAAGGCAGCTCCATTTGGAGACAAAAAAAATCTGAAATGAATGGAGAACCACAGGGTACAGATGGCAGTAGGAGGTCACCTGTACCCCTGAATGATCTTCTGTGGCCTTGAGCCACAGCGCTCCTCCTTCTGTTGAAGAGGAGTGAAAGAGACAATACCACATCCATACCTGCTCCTCCTGCACAATTTGCTTTTTTTCTCTGCTGACGCAGAGGTCCCTTTTTTAGCATGTGTTGACTTAGAGCAATGAAATATCTTCCCATTTTGTTGGCTCCTGACATCTGCACTCTTGAATGATTCTATAGTGACCATCAGTGCGGGTTAAAAGTCGAGGCTGCTTCCTGAGCAGCATTAGAGAGATGCACAGGAGAGAGGCAGCGTGTCCATGGTGAAACGACTGGCATTTTGCCCCTATTAACTTCTCTGACCTTTGTGTAAGTAAATGTGGCTATTCTATGAGCTAATTATGCAGATGTCTGCTTCCTCTTCAATACTGTATATAATAAAAAATTTATATTTGGTCAGTTTCTGTTTTAGTGCATTTATATTATTCCTTTTATTGTCCTGTTTTTATTTTATTTTCTTTAATACATTACATTGAGAACATATAAAAAAAACTGCAGGTGAAAGCAGTATATTATTATTAATATTATATTATATTATATTATATTATATTATATTATATTATATTATATTATATTATATTATATTATATTAACTGAAAAGCCGATGGCCCATACAAAACACCTTTTTATTTTCACTAAAACTTTCAGTAATCAGTGCCAGTAGCCGCTGTCATTTTAATACTTTTCTTAATAAAACCTGTTGGATTCATAGTTTTTCAGTTTATTTCCCATATTGTACTTTCATTTCCTTTATTATGTTAGTGAGAACAGAAAAAATTTTTTTCAAATTAAATATTTTATTATATATTATATTTTGTACTATAGCTATTGATATAATGTAAAATAATATGAAAATATTAAATCAGATTTTATATGTACAAATATGTCTTTATATTTTGTACAGCTAAAAGACATGGCTCATATACATTTTTGTTTGCTTATATATATATATATATACACACACACACACACACACACACACACACACACACACACACACACACACACACACACACACACACCGTTTAATATTCTTTTAATTGCTTTCAGTAATTAAAGCCAAAAAAATTATTTGCTCAAATGTACAGTTGCTGTCATTAGAAACTACAAATTAGTAAATTCAGTGCAAATTAGGGTCTTATCAAAAACAGGATGGCCAGGTTTTCATAATGAATGTTTAAGCTTTCATTCAAAACCAACTCTAGCTGTGCCTTGTGACGCAAATGTCACTGATCCGAGTGCCAGAAGAGTGTGGAGGTGTGTGGATGGAGGTTGGACAGACCCTTACTGCGTCCCCTCTCTGTGTCTGTGGCTTGAGCTCCGACTGGGCAAAGCTCTCCATACCTTATGTTCGGTCCTGGCCAATGCCAGATCTGTAGCAAACTGCGAGACCTGGATACCCAACCTGAGCCAAATGGGCAAGCACTCTGTGACTCACACTTCAGCGAGAGAGAAAAGGTGGAAGAGACAGGACTCAGTGTTGAGGTTTAAAATCATGATTAGTTTTTAAATTTGACCTAGATGATTGTATAGTTGTTATTTATGCTGTTTACGACTTGAAATGCAATGCATCGTTGAACACAAGTAAAGCAGCAAAGAGTGGGCAGAAAGTTCAGGCATGCTGACCCCTTGACTTATAGCAGGTTAATGTAGATTTCAGTGTTTGCATGTGTACTGTGCATCGCCAGCAGCATTATTTGTGTCTGTATGTGTTTGCCTGCATCATACTGTATGTGTGTGCAGTCATAGTATTGGCCAGGCCCAGTGTGTGGGCTGCACTCAGGAAGTGGGCAGGCAGCCACTTGGGCCCTAGGGTTCCTATCACAGATGGCCCACTGACATTAGCCCAGGCCTAGGGTCAGCTAAGACATCATATGGAGAGAAAAAGAGAGCCAGACTCATGACATTCTCAGCCTGAAAGGATGAAAAGATAACAGCGAGAGACTGTCTGATGAAGACGCACAAATACACTTTGCTCAGGTGAAGCTTCTCGCATTTCTTTAATTCAAGAAAAGGTGAGAGACGGTGAGAGAAACTTGAGAACAGCCAGGAAAATGGTGGATTTGTTCCATGGAATCATAGGTGAGACCACCTGTCTCCACTGGCCTGAATCAACCACATTCCTGGCAGCTTTCATGCCAGAAAATCAGTTTGCTACGATCGAGATTCACATAAAAGCAATTTACGGTTCAGATCTATCCCAGGTACCGATTTGACGTTTAATAACACATATTTACAGACTTTTATTGCATGGGCATATATTTATCCGACAACCTTGTCTGAACTTACCTTTACGGCATGGCTTGAAGGTAAAAAATTGAAGTTGAGCATCAGATACTTTTTTAAAATTAGTTTCTTTTTTTTATCTCTTCTTTTTCCAAACAGCCCTGTCAGATAGATCAGATTTTTTTCCCTTCTCTTTTTCTCACCCAGACTCCCTGTGCTCACGGAGAGTCTGTGGCCTCCATTATTAATGTTGAAAAAAAATCTGGCATTTCACACACCAGGCTGGTGGACTGTACCCTATAAAACATATCAGCTAGCATATGAGTCACTCCATGCTGTATTCAAGATTTTATAGGCAATCGTTTCAATAAAATCCCCAAACCTTTTGTGGAGGGATTTTGTAGAGAATGAGGCTGGTCCCAAACATGTGTTGTACGTTTGTTGCTTATTAGTATTATTTTAGTATCATTACTATAGTATCTTAATATGTAGCCTATTAATATTTAGTTTTAGTTTTTATTTGTGTATTTACTTTTTTTTTTTTAAGTTAAAGATGTAGTCATTTTGTTGTTTTATTCAATATGTTAATATAATATAATTTATTAGTATTATTTTGTTATATTAATTTTATTAATTTAATTTTTAGTTTTAATAATTTTAGTACTTAAACTAAATGAAAAATAGACATTTTCCCCCTCGGCTAACTGAAGGTTTTATATTTTATTTTAGTTAGCATTTCTTTTATTTACATTTTTTATATATATATATATAATTATAATTTTTTTTTTTATATAATTGTAATGATTATTTTGGTTGTTATTTTAAAATTATTGGATTATTTAATTTAGTTTTATTTTTTATTTTAGGGGAACAGAGAGAGAACAGAAAACTGGGCACAGACCAGATTGAAACCTTCATGTCCCACATGAGCACCACAACAAAATATATATGGAACATATGTTTTCATGCTAAACACTTCACCATAGCTTTCTATTACTGCAACCCAGACTTTAAACATTAAAAATGATAAAAAGAATGATGTTAGAGGAGGCTGTTGGTAATGCATCATCTTTCTTTATCTGTCAGACACAGAGATCCCTGTGCCCTAGGGGAAACAGTGTGTGGCATTTGAAATGGGAATCATGCAGAGGGTTTCAGAACAGTAAAGAACCAGATTAATGGAGAAAGAGAGAGGTTACTGTAATGAAACCCACCTGAATCTTCAGCCACTTAAGAGAAGAGAGCAGCTGACTTTTATTCAGCCCACTGACACTCTGACGCGCTGACACCGAGGCAAGGTGAGGGCCTCACTTATATTTTTAGTCTGTGAATGGAAGGAGCCATGAGTTGAGTCAGAGGGAAGAATAGAGAGAAAAGAAATGGAAGGAAATGGGAAAACAAAAATCTGCAGGCAGATGGAGAAGCAGCAGCTGTGGGTTGCTGTGACTGAGATTGTGCTGCTCTATTTAAAAACCACAGGATTTTGTTAATGCTGCCGTGGGGTACATGTTATGTGTGTGTAGATGGAGAGACAGGAGTGTGTAAGTAAGTAGGAGGACAGAGGGAAGGAAATAGAAAACTGCCGCTAGCATTGCAGTCCTCATTACAGCGCGACACAGATCTGACTACATACTGCTGTGGGCAATGACACTTATCTATGAACATTATAGCATGGCTGTTTATGGTTTAACATCACTGCCTTTTGACCTCTGCCCTTGGTAAGCATTAATGTTTATTGTCTGAATATGGTGATATAGATTTTTTTTACCAGTTTTCAGCATCAACTAGGATTTTTCTGATAACAGAATTTCAGTAGCTGATACCACTAAAATATCATAATGTTCTATGAATATACTAGTTATTTTATTTACAGTTAATACTTCTCAATTAAGTAAACCCTTCTTCTCAGGTACTACACAAAATGGGTCTATAAGATTTTATGTTTTTTTAAAAGAAGTCTCTTATGCTCACCATGATTGCATTTATTTGATTACAAATGCAGTAATATTGTAAAATATTATGTAATTTAAAAATAACTCTTCTATTTAAAAAAAAGTAATTTATTCCTGTGGTGACATTAATACATTTTTCAATTTAATTACCATTTTAATCAGTCCTTTGCTAAATTACATATTATTTTATTAATTTTATAAAGTAATAATAAAAACTGTAGTGACCCTAAACGTTGGAACGGTAGTGTTAAATAAATTTAAATGAAATAAAATAATATGAATACAATGTAATGTAATAAAAAATATGAACTTTTTTGTGTAGGTTATGGATAATGCCATGCTTAGTCTGAAGCTAAATCGCACATTGCACAGAACAGTATCATGTTGTTGGCATGTAGTTAAACAAAAAATATTTACATATTTATGTAATCCATATCTAGCCATCACCTTTTGACCCAAGCTACTGCATTAAGATAAATTGCATGAAATTACAACATTAGAACTCCCTTAGACTTATCTCAGGAAAAGGAACATTGTTGGAACAAAATTGCTGTGAAAGTCTGTAATGGAGAGGGCCGATCCTCATATGCCCACTGTGCAAGAGAGTGGTTCAGATCGTTCGTTTCTCAATTTCAGTTATGGGAGATCTATCTGTGACACCGAGGAGAGGAGGCTGCTACTCATCCATCTGCGTACAGTCACACCAAACAAAAGCTGAGCAGGAAGCCGTTCAGCAGTGAGAGAAACTAGATCTTTATTTTGTTTCTGTCTACATTTATCACCCATGGAGATGGCCGAAGCTGTCCAGGTTGGAAGCAAAAATGGCCTTCCTTAGAGAAAAGGGGGTATCAGTTTTTGGCTTTGCTATTGGATTGTATTAATATTGCAGTTTGGTAGAGCCAGTCATTGGTTGCATTAGTCAATGAAACCTCAGCTGCCATGAGTTTGATTTACTCTATCATTCAGATGTTTGAGGTCTGTAAATATTTTAAAGAAATTAATACTTTAGTTCAGCAAGGACGCATTGAATTGATAAAAAATAGCAATTAAGACATTTGTAATGTTTTAGAACATTCTGTTCATCAATCAATCAATCAATTGTGAAATGTATCACGGTTTCCACAAAAAATATTTTCGACATTACAATTATAAGAAATAATAATAAGAAATGTTAGCACCAAATTAGCATTTTAGAGTGATTTCTGAAGATATATATATAAAATGTCTAGACTTGATTCGATCTGCATGTTTGCATAAAATACCTTATGGCATACCACATCGATTGTAAGTATTGCAGCGTATACAAACAAACTCTGTCGGTGTTAAACAACACAAGTGGACTGCCTGTGGGGATATCCCGTCA